>NC_090357.1:3337719-3637719 GCF_035084215.1 Heptranchias perlo | reverse complement strand
ATTTGAGCCTGTGCCCTCTTTGTAGAGTTTCTCATTATAACCAACATAGTACGGTTCAATTAATCCATATCCTTTTAGAATCTTGAGGAACTCAATGTTTATCATGTGCTGCTTTTTCTCCGGTTCAAACATTCCCAGTTTTCATAGCCTCACCTTCTAAATGCTCAATCCAAGGTGTCTGTTTATTTGTCCTTTGCTGTTCTCTATCCAGTGCAAGGTATTGCCATTATAGTGTTATGATTAGAATTGTACACCAGACTAGTGCTTTGTACAAACTTGTTATAATTTCCTGAGATTTGTGCTCTTTGTTTTGAGCTATGCTCCCTAAGGTTTTGTTTTTCTTCACATCTGCTACCCACTGATGATCAGTAAGCTATACACATCTTACTTTCCCTTTCCTGCTCTACGTTTTGCTGACAGGCAGGTTGAGGTTACAAAGAGAATAATACCATTTTTTTTTCTCCAATGTTTATTCCCATTCTCGTCACCTTTTTGAATTTATCTACCTTAAATGATATGCAGCTTTATATATAACTACCCTTCGATTTCTCAGATTCACCAATTTCCGATTCACTTCAATTGTTCAACCCTTCCCTTCCTCTTCTCCACATTCTTTGCTTTCCAGTTTCCTATGTGGCAATATCAAAAGCTTTGCGAATATCTAAATATGTAACATGTCACCGAAAGAACAATAGATTTGTCAGGTTTGATCTTGCTCTCAGTCCTGCTGATTCCCACTTATTCCATACTTTACTGTTTTTATGTATTGCATTGTTACTGCCTTCAGAATGCCCTCTAATGTTTTCCCTACTACAAATTATAAGCTACCAACTGAAGTGTGTATCTTCCTACACCTTATTAATAATTTGGTGTTGTGTTCACATTCCTCCAATCTTCAGTCATTCTATGTGCCGTTAACATTGAAAAGCGTCCCAAGGTGCTTCACAGAACCGTGGACAAAAATTGATGCTGTGCCAAAGGGGATATTTGGAAGGGTGACTAAAAGGTTGGTCAAAGAGGTGGGTTTTATAGAGGGTCTTAAAGGAGGAGAGGGCAGGGGAGATGTAAAGAAGTTTAGGGAAGAAATTCTAGTGTGGGGCCTAGATGGTTGAAGGCATGGCTGCCAATGGTGGAGTGAAGGAATTAGGGATGCACAAGAGATCAGCCATAGCAAAGCATGATCAACTCATCCAACCATCTTGGCAGGCACTTGTCATACCTACTGGGCAATGGTTGTGGGGAAGAGTATGGACTTCGCTCAACAGGGAGCCAGATGCAGTGCTCTACCATCTGCTAACATGCACCATAGGACTGGCACAGTCACAGTCTCAAGTCTGCACATTATATTTCCTTTCCCTTCATTTTTGCCCTTCACTTCTTAATCCGATATCCCTTCAGCTATGACAAAAAGTTTAGTTAAGAAAGCTAACTGTTAAACTGTTAAAAGCTTTCAGAATTGTCATCCCATTGTGACACTGCTCTTTCATTGTCCCCGTCCATTTAAATTTCACAAACAATTTCCACTCCCTACATCTTCCAGGTCTGAACTTGGATTGGTGAATAATTATGCAAGTGAGCTGATCCAAGAAACTTGCATGCTATTAACACTTTACCAGTCTGGCAATGTTAGCACTAGTTCTTAACCATTTAGACCAGATATACACCTGTCATTTTTTTTTAACACTCTTTTTACTCTTTAGGGTAATCCAGATTGTTAAAGTCAACCAAAGTTTTTAAAACTTTTCTAACAATTAGTTTTATTAACATTTAACCATAATAGATTTAAAGAATGAGATGCCTACAACCCTGTCACTAGTACAACTCAAAACTCCGAATGGTCAAATTATTCTGCCTCAGGAGACTGGTTAATTCTCCGTTGACATCCTTCTTGGTGTTCTTCTGGTCTGCCTCGTTGACTGATTCAAAATGGTTGCTTTTATACCTCTCTCTCTGGTAGTTTTCCACTCTCTGATGCAAGAACAGTTTGCTAATGTGTATTACAGTTTCCCGCAGTTTTTCAAGGCCTAACTAGGCAGCTGTTTTATCGTCCCTTATCTCCACGAAAGTACATTGTCTCCGTTAGCCTTCTAAATCATCTGAAGCAATAATAATACCTTTTGAACTTAGTCAACTTTCCCAGCATGCCTTCTAAACAGTCAGGTTAACAATTCTGTGTTCTATCTTTTTGTTAATACTTTTAACTGAATTCTGCTCTTTGAGCAAACTAGAGTTTCTAGCCCATCCTTTTTAGTTTTGTTTAAGTCCAAAATCCTTCACACCAGATTGGCCGCTACAAATCTTAGAAAAATCACTTTTGGGGAAAAAAAATGTCCAACTAAGTGACTTCAGAGTGATTCCATCTTCAAATATCCCTTGCAATTGTTGAAAGTTTCACTGGGAGTATTGTGTTTCACTGCAGATAACCCTCAGCACTTATCCAAGATAAATTGATGAAAATAGTATTCCTCAAGAGGCCACTTCAGTCTGTGGTTTGTACTATTACAATACAAACAGACTTCCTACCATCTGCGAGATCACCGAGGCTAAGTAACCAACCTATCCTTGAGAAGCAGTCATATAATTTTCCTTATTTTCTTCTTTTAATGATAAAAACATTCACAGTTGGACTAGAAACAGACTTTACTTCTTGAAAGAAAAATTGGCACCCCAACAGCATAGTAATTGGAGCATTCACTTCACCAGCTTCCTCTCATTCCAACAGCCAGTATGAGTGTGAGTTCTTACTTTGTAGCAGAATTCCAATAAATGTTCTTCCTCAAGGTAATAAAGGTGCCCTATTTAAAAATTATGCATCCACCTCATCCTCACTTAACCACTTTGAATATGTTGCCAGCCAACTATTGCATGCGATTGTATTAGTAAAGGTCAGGGAGCAGCTCTCATCTTAATTCATCTCCACCTTAAGCTGGAAGGGCAAAAGCATGCAGACTAAGAGTGCACCAAAAGAAAATCTGAACAAGAGGGCACTGAATGGTGTCCTCTTGTAAAAATCTATGTTTGGATCTAGATTATGCAGATGGAATAAACTTTCCCTTCTTTGATGGCTGTAAATTAGTCCAGGGTGCAATACATCCTAACTCCATTTCCTGTTGACCACACAGAATTGCTCATTATTCAGCTCCAGGCAGAAGTCTCGCACTGATGCGAATGAGGTGGTGCTGAAGAAGCTTAATAACTCTTTCATAACCCTACAGGCTAACCACAGTCATGTCTGACCAGAGAATGCTCATTGTTGATTGAGTGAAAGTAGAAAATGGACACCTTCCCCGGGACATTTATCTCATCTCATCCCATGAGTGTTAAATTCATCAAAAACTTAGGGTGAAACATTACATGTTCTGCAACATAACTGTGCACACAAAGGAAACCACAAGCTGCCTTCCTAATTCAGAGACAATATTTGCTCATTTTGCCCTGCAAATTGTAAAGAATGATAAAAAAAAAATAGAAATTGAGGTTACAAAGAGAACAAGGTACCTGGTTCAGATGGATTGCACCCAAGCTACTTTTAAGTATGCTAGTAAAATCAGACACAATATGACTGATTGTCCAGCTCAGTGGGACTGCCCTCACTTGCTCCCACTCTTACCTATCCAATCGTGTCCAAAGTACCTTCCTACCTCTAGAGTCTCCAGTGCCTCCATCCTTAGCCCCCTCCACTTCCTCATCTATATGCTGCCCCTTTGAGATATCATTTGAAGACATGAAGTCAGATTCGACATGTACCCTAACGATGTCCAGCTCGATCTGTCCATCACTTTTCTCAGCCTATCCACTGCTACGGTATTGTGTCTGACATCCAATCCTGGATGAGGCACAATTTCCTCCAGTTAAACACTGGGAAGACCGAATCCGTTGTCTTCAACCCCTGCCACAAAGTCTACCTTTGGCACCAATTCCATCCCACTTCCCAGACACACTCTCGGGTTGAACCAGATTTTTTGCCACCTCGCCGTCCTGTTTGACCCTGAGCTTCCAACCTCTCTTTACCACAAAGACCGCTTACTTCCACTTCCCTCACATCGCCTGCCTCAGCCCATCTGCTGCTGAACCCCCTCATCCATACCTTTGGCACCTCCAGACTCGACAATTCCAGCCTGGCCACCCTTCCATCTTCCATCCTCCATAAACTTCAGGTTATTCAAACTCTGCTGGCTGTATCCTATCTCACGCCAAATCCCACTCACTCATCACCCGTGTTTGCTGGTCTGTATGAGGGACCAGTCCCCAACACCTCAAATTTAAATCCCTTCATGCCTTTTCCCTCCCTTTCTGTCACCTCCTCCAGCCCTACAACCCTCCCAAGAACACTGCATTCCTCCAACTGTGACCTCTTGTGCATCATTGTGATTTTGGCAATTTTATTTATGAAAAGCCCAACCCATACACTTGATTTTTTTTTCCATAGTTCTTGTGTAAAGTGAAATAAGTTAATGTGTCTTATTTCATGAAATTTGTGCACTTGGTCTGTAGATAGAATATAATATTCTGTGGCCCTTTTCTACTTAGTGTGGCAGAAGACATCATTAGAGGCACTTGACCTGTAACATTTCAATGCAAGTTGATCTAACATACTTGGTGCTCATTTGGCCCAAAAAAAAATCATGCCTGGGTTTAAGCCAGTGAAGTTCTGGTTCCTGTTTTGCTTGAGTGGAAGGATTTGTTTCGGGATGCTGAGTTTATGGAAGGAACAGTGAGAGGAGAAGGCCAATATAGCTGGAAAAACTTGAATCGTAGATAAATGTTCGCAGTGAGAGAGAGTGTTCTGATATTTTTAATAGGACATATTGGGCCATGTAGCGCCTGTTGTTTGGGCCTCTTCGACATCCAAGATGGCGTCTTGGATGCGCACGCACGTTTCCAGCGTGACGTGCGCCAGACACCATTTTCGTATAGGAGTCAGCACAGGCGCAGATAACAAACGCTGGAATCATGTAAAGTAGGGAGAAAATGGCTTCAATCAGTGTACAACGCTGATTTAAAGTGATAGACACCATCTTGGGACTTAATGCTCAACTCACGCACAGTCTTAACCCCAACCATCTGAACTTGTCTTAGAGTGCCTGGAGGATCCCTAACCGGCGCTATTTAAAGGGACCATGCAGGGTTTACAGGTTAGTGGCTGGATTATTGCTTCTGGCTGCTGAGACATTTGTAACCGTTTTTGGAGGCCTGCTACACTTGAATACTAGGACGTGGGGACAAAGCCTAACATGTAGAGCCAGGACATGCAGGAGTGAAGTTAGGAAATACTTCTACATGAAAAGTATGGGAGAAGTCTGGAACGCTCTTCTGCAAGCAGCAGTCAATGCTAGCTCAGTTGAGAATTCTAAATCTGAGATTGATAGATTTCTGTGAACCAAGGGTATTAAGGGTTATGGGGCTAAGGCGGGTATATGGAGTTAGGTCACAGGTCCACCCTGATCTGATCGAATGGTGGAATAGGCTCAAGGGGCCCACTTGCTGCCTCCTGATATGTGCCAGCTTCTCCTGCAAGAAAGCGGGACGTGTGTCTGGGTGACGTGCCTATCGTGGTTGAATAGCTGCCAGTCTGTGTGGCCTGTGAGTTGTGGGTGGGCGGCTTGCAACGGTGGTAATGTGTAAGGGTGAGAGGGTTGAGTACTGATAGAAAGCGTTTGTTGGTATGTGGGTGATGGGGGTTGTAGTGCATGGAGCAATGGATGCGGCTAGTGGTGTAGTTGGTAGGAGATGCCACTTGACAGTTGACCTCACTGATCTGGACCACTCATGTCAAAGCATTGAACTTCTTCCTGTTCTCCATCCATGTTAATGATGCTGTGCACCTGGCATTGACTTCATTCCCTATTGCCTCCCCTTTTGGGTGTATGTCTGGAGGGCCTCTTGCTCCTCCCTTCCCCAGTGGATATAGGATGTCCCTCCTTCTGTCCACCTCTTGCACAAGGCCTCTGGTGCATCAACAGAGAACCTTGGTGCACAGATTCTCAGATCAGCAGATTGGTGAGGTCTGGCATGCAGACTGAAGGATGTGGAATTTAGTGGTGCACAACCTTTAGTCAATGTTTTAACATAACTTAACTTATCAATATGTAAAAATAGGGATGGGACCTGCATCTGTGCTTTACGTGTGCGATAGCTGATCTCCGTTCAGACTCCGTGCAGACAGCAGTATGTAATATTCACCAAATAATAGGTACCAGCTACCTTTAAGAGATTTCTAACAGACAGCCTGCCTTTAAGAGATTGGAGCTTCCCCCTGCTGGTGGAAAGTGCAAATTGCATGGAATCCTCGTTCAACGCTGATTTCCAACGCAGATTGCAGGTAAGTCCTCAGGCCTGACAAAAATCTCATCCTGCCTGCGCAGGGACCACTGGGCGCGGGGTAATAGCGGATCGTGCTACTTCTGCCCAAAAACAGGCCCTATCCAATTTTTCCCGCATTCTGTTTTCGGTTGAGGCTAGGTGAATGTAGGAGACTGATATTTCATTAATGGGGGCATGCCAGTTCCAACACTGTTATTTCTCTAAAGTTCGGCAGTATTATTGTGCAAATGTATTGCACCAAGTGATTAGTAGTAAAGCAGTGAAATCTGAAAGGTTAAGCCAGGGAGCAAATAATATGCAGATGTGGTACTTGTATTATGGCTGGACTTCTCAAATGAAGTCTTATTTGGCCTTCCTGCTTCTACTATTCATAAACTACAAGTCATTCCAGAATGCTGCAGCCATTGTCCTCACCTGCACCAAGGCCGTTTCCCATCAATCCTGGTCCTCGTAAGCTTAACTGGCTTCATGTCACAGAGGTTGGATTTTGAGATTTTTGTCCATTCTTCCCCGCCACATCCTGTCCTACTTCCAGGATCTCCACCAGCCCTACGTTGCTGCGCCCACCCTCTAGAACTCAAACACTTCTCATTTCTTACTCCACCGTCGGTGGTCACTTTGTCCTTTGGTTTCTAGAACTCCCTCTCTGCTTCTAAAACCTCCAAAGGTTGAGTGTGCTTTTGTCCCCTCATTCATTCGCTCTACATCACCAACTAGCTACGTGTCCACTTGCCTGTCATGTAAAGTGCTCGGAAATGTTTTTAACGTAAGTAATAAGTGCAATATAAATATAAATTGGAACTAATATTACTTCACTGCGTCTTCATTGTTTACATGAGAATGCATAAATATCTAGAACTGTATTTCACTGCTGTATTCCATTACAGTGCTGGTGAAGCTGGGGAAAGGAGGAATGAAAAGGCATTTGATATTTAGTCCTCAATGTACTTGCCACTATGGAGTGCCTATCAGCAACAACTGTGATCCTCCAAAACTGGAGGGGGGATTGATATTGGGGAAATAGTTGCTGTAACGAAGCATATATCGGCATCAGTTAAGTCATTTTGTTAATGAATGGTTAAATAAAAGTAGCACAATATACCGTAATTGTAGTACTACAATTCATGAGGTGCTCTTTTATTTTTTTTAATTGGTGTTTTCCAGTAGGCAAAGGATTACTTTAGTTTTAATACTTTTGTTCTCCCTGTGTCCTGGCCAATATTTATCCCTCAACCAACATCACACAAACAGATTATCTGGCCATGATGACATTGCTATTTGTGGGATCTTGCTATGCGCCAATTGGCTGCCACGTTTCCCTCATTACAACAGCAACTATGCTTCAAAAGTACTTTATTAGCTCTAAAGCGCTTTGGGACGTCCTGAGGTTGTGAAGAGTTCTATATAAATGCAAGTTTGTTCTTTCATATGTGGAGCGAGTGTTGACGACAAGTTATTTTACTGTCTGGGTGCATCGCCGTTGAGTCTGATCCTGTCTTTGCCCAAAATGCGCACAGGCGCCCTTCTAGTAGGGAGCTGGCTTGACAAAGTTTAGCAAAGATACCGGCTGCTTTCTGAGAGTTAAGTTTAAAATGTTTACTTTTTCTATTACTGTACAGCATAATATATTATTGGAGCCTAACTTCTTAGCTTGGCTTCTAACCACGTTTATGTTTCACAGGTCTGAAAGCGGTACAAAACTTGTTTATGCTTAGTAGCTACAGGGCTCCCATAATTTTTTCTTTTGTTTAGCTCAGTTCTTGTGTCTGTAAATGTAGAGTAGCAAATGTAATGTTTCAATTCACCAACTGCAGAAAGTGAGTGCTAATCTAGGAGCGCTGCAGTAGCTCATATGACTTTCCAGGCAGCAGCACTTATTAATTCTCACTTCCTTCTTCATCCTGCAGATTGTGTTGCCTTCTTTGCCTGCTTTAGCTGCAAAACTGCTTGGAAAAGGCAAAGCATTTTCGTACAAAAATTAAAATCTTAGCTGTGTTAAAGTTTTGTGGTTGCTGGGCACTGTGGTGATCTTGAGTGGGTGTTTGGGAAGGAGGTGAGTAGAGAAGAGCAAGAAGCTAAAACATGAAGTTCTTGATTAGTTAAAACTTTTAATGTGTAACTACTGGAAGGAAAGCTTCCAGAAGAATCCACATATGGAAATATGCAGCACTTTAAAAGAAAATCTAGTTGTTTGGAGAACTTTAGTTGGGGAACAAAATGTTTAATTTTTATATTTGTGTCTCAAGTGGAGAATCTAGATTTGCAATTGTGCACACATTGAGTTCTATAAGTGAAGCATTTTAAAATGTCTGTCTTGGAGTTTAACGTTAGTGTAGTACTGAGTGGAGACCGAATAAAGTGCTATTTGTCTTGGGTAATAGTTTCCAAGACATAAGCTGAGGAGTTGGTATTTGAACAGTCCATGTGGCATGAAACAAAGGTGCAAAATTGTATGCACAGAGTTTGATCATGATCCTGAGAAGTCCATTTTGGTTAACCCAAGACAGTTTTCAGAATTTTCCATCTTTGTGCCATGCCACATGGCTAGTGCTAGTGCTCCAACAGCCCAAGACTGATGCACAAAACATGGCACAGCGTGACACCACACAGTTTTGGTACTGGAGAACCATTGCAGAAACCCCTCAATACTGCACTGCAGTGTCTTCCTGACAATATGCTCAAGTGCATAGTGGGGCTTGAACCCACAACCTTCTGACTCCAAAGTGAGAGTCCTACCAGCTGCCTGCTCATCATTTTTTTTTCTTCTTTCTGAGGTAGAGAAGATGCTCTCTGTGCTTGCATTGTTCACAGTACCTTTTATTGTCTTAACTGAAATTATACAATGTAGGATTGTGCCTAGGTAATTCAAATTATGTGTCCCCCTCTTCTCCCAAAGGGGGTAAAAATTGGTGTGCTAGAAAATCTCGCATACATTATACTGTAATACCTGGTTTACAGAGAAGGGATATTCTGAGGCCCAGAATTTGATGGCTTGCCTGCCCGTGTAATTAGATGAAAGAAGGAAAGAAAGACTTGCATCTTTCACAACCTCTGGACATTCCAAAGTGTTTCACAAGCCAATGAAGTACTTTTTGAAGTATAGTCACTATTACAATGATGGCATGTAGGACAGAGGGATCTTGAGAGGAAATGATAAGAGGTGGAGAGATGTGTACTTTTTTTGATAGATTTTCATATCCTTCCTTGAGCATAACAATGGGCTCTGCAATCTGTGTTCTGGTTACTAGTTGAGGTGACCAGGCATTTGCAATAATTTAAGATTGTGTTTTACTGTGCCAGTGAGATTCTGGGCAGAAAACACTTGCACTCTGTGCCACATTCACTCTTCTGCTCATAGATTTATATTCTCAGCAGTTTCACATTTCTTTGCTTGTATCTTTTGCATGGAGCATGATACCTTTTTTTGCAGAAAAGTGTATGGATTTTTTTTTGAACTGGCAAATGTCATGTCAAATTCTGTTATGAAAATAGGAGACCTGCAAACATCCATGCATTATAAAGTAAGCCATTCATTAGAAGTCTTTTTGTTTTTGCAAACCTGGTGCTGGCATCTGGCGATATTTCGAAGTACACTTCTAATGGAGCTGCTTGTTTCTTAGACCCAGACATATTGATCCATGTTAATGTTGCTGCATGACTTTATTGCAGGTGAACCTCAACGATTCGCACAATCAGATGGTTGTTCACTGGGCTGGAGAAAAGAGCAACGTGATAGTGGCACTTGCTCGGGATAGTCCAATCTTGCAGGGACCTCACACCAGTTCTGTAAGTAAAGCATTTAAAAAGTCAGTTTTGGATTTCAAGATGGTCTATGTTTCCAATTATCACACTAAAATGTACAATTTGGAAGAACATACAAACTTCCTGACTTTTTAAAAAAAAAATCAAACTATGTAACAGTAAATGCATTATTTATAACTTATTACTAATAAATTCTATTTGTTCCAACTCAAAATCAGGGCATCTTGCCCCATTTAATTATAATCCCATTGAAAAATGGTTAAACATTGAATAAGGTCCTCTTGTATATATTTGTATGAAAAATACACCTTGTGTGTAATTTTAAAAATTCAAAAAATATTTCTAGTAGTAATGAGTAGGGGCTAAGTGACAAACCATTCCAACTAATGTACTTCATGGTGAGTTTGACTTTTATATTCAAATTATGTTAAATCACATTAATGTGGTCAAGGAAGAGTAAGGCTGACTTTATTGATGTGCATGGCAAATAATATATGGTAATGTTAATTCTAAGTATAGCACTGCATAAAATGTATTTTGTAATTATTTTTAAATATTTCTACAATTTATAATTGTTAAAACTTCAAATATTGACAACTTCTTTGAAGGGTACTGCATTGTTTAATGTTTGATATATAAGTGAAGGAGACAGTATAAATCTGTAAGCAACATTTGGGAAGAAGTGTACAGGTATTTTTTAAGAGAGGAGGAGAGAGAGACTCACAGATTAACATTTCTGTAATGTGTGGAATTTAGGGCTGCCATGTTTTGATTTAGTGGTACAGTATGTAGTACCTCCTGAATGCTTGGGAAATTGTTATGATGTGGAGATGCCAGTGATGGACTGGGGTGGACAAATGTAAGGAGTCTTACAACACCAGGTTATAGTCCAACAGCTTTATTTGAAATCACAAGCTTTCGGAGCTTTCCTCCTTCGTCAGGTGAACCCTACACTCACCTGACGAAGGAGGAAAGCTCCGAAAGCTTGTGATTTCAAATAAAGCTGTTGGAATATAACCTGGTGTTGTAAGACTCCTTACATTTGGGAAATTGTTGTGATGCTTGTGATACCAACCCTTCCTGTTTTGGTTGTCAGAGCATGCACTTATGAGGACTTGACCTTGTTCAGGTGCATTTAGTCTTTTTTCATAAATGTTTTATGTTTTTGGTTTGGTTAACAGTGCAATGGTGTCAGTTATGTTATTTTGAGGCATAGAATGCCCAACAGTGGCTGCTGGGTTGGTCAAATTGGTTTTTTTTGCAGAGCTGGTGTTCTCATGGATGACTGCCAGGCAGTGTTGTACAGTTGTAGCATTGCGATTTCTTCCTGAAAGATTAACTGCTGTGGTACAATTGCTGAAAGTCGGGTATCGCCCAAAAAATAGCGATTCTAAGTTAATTCTGATAATTCTAAGTTTCTTGTGCTTAAAAAAAAATTGACTGATGGAAATTATTTGAATTCAGCAACATCAATAACAGACCAAAGTGCTAATTTAGACCTTTTAAAACAATTTGAATTATCAGATAATTTAAATTAACTAACTTTGAATTAAGAGCAGACTATAAACCTATCTTGGTGTTCAAGTAACTGGAATAAACCATTCATGCTTTGATATCGGGGTGCAGATGTCCTCTCTAAGAACATAGTTTCAGCAGTTTGTAGCAACTTTCAGAACTCTGGGATGGATTGGTAGGTAACCTGTTGCTTAGTTCTGCTGATTGACAGTTGGTCTTTTGGTAATGTAAAAGCTCTTCTTGCTGTTTTGTTGTACTGTGGAAGTCTTGAGAACTTTTTCACTGAAAATTCTGTATTGACAGAACTACAGCTTTTATTTAAACTGCCCTAAAACAGACTTTATTGTTTAGTTAATAGAAATGCTAAGAATGCTGGAAACACCTGAATATGGTTGCATCAGAAAGTTTCATTTCCCAGTGTTTTTTAAATGGGAATTAGCTGACTGCCTGATGTCCATTGAGTGCCCCCAATGTCCCTAAACCCCATCCTGAGTTTCTCAGATATCCTCCCTCCTTTCTTCCCTCAGCTTCTGCGCTGATAGACTCTTTATCCTTGTTGATTTCACTATCCATCTCGGCTCCCATTGCCCCCACGCACAGATCTTCTGTCCTCTCTCTAAATCTCTACTGCCATATAAAATCTCCTACCCATATTCAAGGCCACCCACTTGACCTTGCCATCTCCTGTGGCCCCTCTATTTCCATGGTCTCAATCATCACCATCCACAGTTCCTTATATCCCTCACCACTCACATCCCCGTAACCCCTTCCAACTACACTTCCTTCTGTGTCCACCGCTGGGAAAAAAACTTCCCCCCCCCCCCCCCTCCCCCCCCCACCTCCCCTCCAAGTTAACTTAAAACTGCATTTTCAAACTACCAACTATCTAGCCTTTGGTCCTTCATTCGTCACAACTTCATTCATTCAACTAATCCCTCTCCTCCATTTTTGATGCCCAGCAAACTCTTTACTATCTCCCATAGCTGCTGGTTGTTTGTCTGTATCGCCTCCATCTTAGGTCCAAGGATTGAAGACTTGAGTGTATCAGGTGCACAACTGGCTTAGCCGTCCATCACCAGATTTGGCTGGACCGCATCAAGCATTATTGGGCCTCATTCTCCCCTGCCAAAACAACCCACTGCTCTACGGTCACCCTTGAGAGAAAAGATAATCCCTGGCTTCTTTTCTCCACTACCAGCTGTCTCCTTAAACCCCTCTCCCCTGCCATCTCTACCCTCACCTCCAACAGCAAGTGACTTCTTTGTCATCAAGATTGAAACTATGCATACAGCTGCCTCTGTAGCCAAAACTGCCCTAGCCCTGAACCCATATTTTCCCTAATTTCTCTATTACCCCTCATGCCCTCTCTGAGCTCATCTTGTCCATGAGACACACCTCTTGCTACCTTTACCCATTCCTACTAAACTGCTGGCCACCCGACCTTCCATTCCTAGCATATATTTTAAATGGGGCCCTCTCCTCAGGTACTCTCCCTCTCCCTTTCAAATCTGCTCTCATCGCCCCCCTCCACAAAAAAACCCACCCTCGACCCCTCTGTCCTTGCAATCTACTGCCCCATCTCCAAACTCCTTTTCTTCTCCAAAGCCCTTGAATGTGTTGTCCTCCAAATCCATGCCCCTCTTTCCCGAACTCTATTTGAATCTCTCCAATCAAGTTTCCATCCCTACCTAGCACTAAAACGGCCCTAACCAAAGTTGCTTTCTCTGTGACTGTGGTGCATTATCCCTCCTCATTTTCTCTGCAGCCTTTGAGGTTGACCACTCCATCTTCCATTGTCCAGCTTAGTGGGACTGTCCTCTCTTGGTTCCACTCTTACGCTAGCTATGGCTGGATAGCTATCTCCAGCAATGTATTTTCTTCCCATCCCTACACTGTTCCCTGCAGACTCCCCTGAGGATCTATCCTTGGCTTCCTCCCCTTCCTCATCTTCATGCCATCCCTTGGCGACATCACGTGCAGACATAGGGTTAGCTTCCACGTATGCTGATGACATTCAGCTCTACCTCCCCATCACCTTTCTGGACTCTTCCATTGCCTCTGAGTTGTCAGACTGCTTGTCCAACATCAAATGTTTGGTTGAGCTGCAATGTCCTCCAGTTAAACATTGGAAAGATTAAAGCAATCGTCTTTGGTCCCTACCACAAACTCTGCACCCTTACCACCGATTCCTTTGTCCTTGTAAAGGATGTATCAACAGCTCACTAAAATGAGGCAAAAGAACTAAAGCCAGGTTTCTCATCTGCAAGTCAGTTCAGTTTCACAATGATGTTTGTCAAGTGCAAAAAACTCTCTTCCCTTACCACAGTTCTTTTGTGTGTTGAGAATTCTTAGCAGTCATTTTGCATGTTTCCAGATGTTTTCATGATCACTATACTTGGCTTAAACTTCCAAGTATAAACAATTTAAACTGTTTGTAAACAGGGTAAAGTTAAAAATTTGATAGCTAAAATGAAACCATTAACAGGAATAAATGCAATGTTTACAGATGGAAAATGATCATGATGCTTCATAGTGATATATTTTATTTTTACTAGAGTTTCAAAACTTTTGAAAATTCACCATGTTTGTCACAGTGGTCAGGGTGAACTGCCAAGACTCCAGATTACTAAACTAAGCTATTGAAGTATGTTGACTGAGATATTGTAGAGATATCCAAGTTTCTCCTATTGAATCTGTTGAAATTTTAAATGAACGAGAAAATGTAGACCGGATTGGACAACGGTGTTCAGGATGGCTGTATAATGGCCTTTTGTACTGTTAATCTAATCAGGGGTTACTGAATACTCATTTATCAGCTTGCTTTAAACATTTACCTGCCCTGCTTTTAGATATCAAGGTGTAGTTTCCTTGGAACCTCATTTACAGTGACTTTGCACACCTTATACTGAGCTTGCCTGCAACTTAGAGGCGTGATGGACGTACAAGAGAGTTCCTAAATTTTCTAAGGCAGATTTTTAATCCAAAATGCTAATTATAGAGATCTTGTAGAGTGTATGTTTTAAAAAAACCTCTCTTGCCGGCAGTTTCAGTGACTCGGTCTATACAACTGTTGGCTGTAGTACAATATATTTATTAATTAGAATCCTTTATTTGAAATAGAGAAATGGAGTTACTGAACCTAAACAATTACATTGAGAAATCCATTAGAGGTATTTTAGTCATTTCTTAAAATGGCCAATAATTCCTAATTATTATAACCTCAAATCCTTGCTGTTAGTTGCAGTTAAAGGAAAGGATTGGAGTGATGGGTTGCATTTCTCAGCATGGTGCTCTTTCTTAAACAAACCAAAGGGCAGTCTTTGTAGGCCTAATATTCTCAAAGCCTTAATATAGCTTGGTCAAAATTATTGTCTTCCAAGAAATACAGAACAAGTTACTGTTTTTTTAAATTTCTGTATTACAACAACGTGCATTTATATAGTGCCTTTAACGTAGTAAAACGTCCCAAGGTACTTGAGTTGTCCGCAAAACACAATCTAAAGCAATTCAGGCAATAGAAAGAAAATTATAAGTGACTTGACCTGAGCAGTTCAAATCATTTGCAAATGATCATTTGGAAAAGTTTATTTAAAAAGTCTAACCAATTGCAGATCGGTTTGCTGTACAATTTTTTTTTTAGTAGCTAATCCATTTTTGGGAAAGTTTATAGGCGGGTCTAGTTTGTGGAAAAGCCTAGTCTGAAAACTCAATTCACATCTCTGTATGTTGGCTGTTGAGTGAAGAATGTGCTACTCCAGGTGTGTAGGTGTCAGAGAAGTTTGCATTTTGTTTTCATTTTTAATATTTTGAACAACTGATCAACCTTACCCTTCTCATTATGTGCCTGTTTGTATTTTCACAATACTTCCACAAGACAGTCCTTGTGAAATTCCTGGGTTGATATTATTTTAACCTGCTGGAAGGAAGATTTAAGAAGACATTTACCTCCAAGAAAAGCTTACAACAAAGTATAGCAGTAAAAACCAAATGGAATCAATAGGTACTGTTGTGGAACAAATTGGCAATCTCACTGCAGTAGTTTTGTGAAAGTAATTTTATTTATCCCTTCAGGAATTCTTTTTACGCAGATGAAAATGAACAAGGATATAGAGGCATTAGAGAGGGTGTAAAAAAGATTCACAAAGATGATAACAGAACTGAGAGGATATCCTTATCGGGAAAGGCTGGACAGGCTGGGGCTCTTTTCTCTAGAAAAGAGAAGGCTGAGGGATGATCTGATAGAGGTCTTTAAGATAATGATAGGGTAGACATAGCGAAAACGTTTCCACTTGGGGAGTCCAAAACTAGAGGTCATAAATATAAAATAATCACTAATAAATTCAATAGGGAATTCAGGAGAAACTTCTTTACCCAGAGAGTGGTTAGAATGTGGAACCTGCTACCACAAGGAGTAGTTGAGGCAAATAGCATAGATGCTTTTAAGGGGAAGCTAGATCAGCACATGATGGAGAAAGGAATAGAAGGGTATCCAGGTAGGGTAAGATGAAGTAGGAAGGGAGGGAGGAGGCTCGTGTGGAGCATAGACCAGTTGGGCCGAATGGCCTGTTTCTATGCTGTAGTTTCGCTGTAATAACTTAACCAAAGGCTTCAGATTGTCCTTGAGAGTAGAAGGACTATATAAAATAAAAAGTGTGATGTAGTGGATTAGTTAAAATCTTAAATTCTGTAGAGACGCAGCTCTAAGTTATGTAGACTGCTCTCAACGCACATCCAAATGAATAATGATTTCTATGAATTTAGTAAAGGAACTTAATTGACATTATTGGAATAGGTGTGCTTATATTAGGATTCTTAGCACCAATGTGCCAATTGGAAACTTGACGGTAGACATTCTTGCTCATGTTCATGTTGTCCTTTGGAATGTGGGTGGGCTGATGAAGACTGCAATTGCACGTTCCCACTCATCTGTCGTCTGACCCAGTTTCCTAAACACCACATGATACAGTGTATCAAACTCATTATCAAGTTTGCCGAGACTTGAAGGAAGTAGGGTTAGGATGCATTTAATGAATTGATTTATCTGATTAGTTGAAAGTTTAAAAACCGTGCCCTGAAATGGAGTGGGGGGGGAAACGAGAAAATTCATTAGTGCACCTTACTTGATGTGTTCCAGACGGAGACACTGTTTAAGCCATAACTTTGTTGATTGTGCAGTCCAATCTAGAAAAAGCTCTGTCATGAATAAGTGGATTGCTGTACTAGGAGCTTCCCGTTTGTACAACTTCATGTGGGAGATTTTGGTTCAAAAATTATGAGAGGATAATCCGTAATTGGGAGTTCAAGGCATCAGTGCATTTTGCAGGTTTGGATGACGGACTTCCCAAACCATGAATGAAGCTCAAGTAGTTTATGAATGTTATTCAAAGCCCAAAATTGTTCTAGCCTTGAATACAGTAAAATAAGTTTAACACTTATACAGTTGCATTTCTATTTTTTTTTGGAGTTTTACTGTCTGGTATTTTCCACAGGCATTGCAGCCACTGGGTTTTCTGTCTGACTGCGTTCTGTCTCTAGTGACCAGAAGAAAGACCTTTGGAATATGATGGTAGTACAAGAGTTAGAGGATAGGTGAAGGTTTTTTGAGAGAAAATATGTTTCATAGACCAGGTCCTCTTGTATCTGTATTGAAATTACTGATATGTTTTTGAATCTTAATAAAACTTTAAAATATTTTGAATTTTCTTCAGTATTGTAATTCATTTGAAAAAATAAAAACTTTATAAAGATCAATCTGCAAATGTTTTTCAGTACTGGATAACTTAATTGTGCCTTATGGACTTGAACTGTGTTCTTACTTGAGCTTGTTTTTAATAGAATCATAGAATTTTACTGCATAGGAGACCATTCAACCTATCGTGTCTGCACTGACTCTGAGCTATATCTTTGTCATAGTCCCCTGTTGTTCTTCTTTCCCATAACCTTAAAAAAAAAAATTCTTGATGTGTATCTATCCACTTCCCTTTCAAAGGCCATTGTAGATACTGTTCCGAGGAGGGCATTCTGTGTCCTGACAACCTTCTCTGTTTTTTAACAATTGCCTAACTTTCCCCATTGTTGCTTTTGGAGTTCATTTTTAATTTATGCCGTTTAGTTACCGATTTATCAACCCAGTGGAAATAATTTTTTTCTAATTCAATTTATCAAAACCAGGATGTCAGCCTTAGCTCAGTGGTAAGTTCAAAGGTTAAGTTACGAGGAGAGATTACACAAGTTGAGGTTGTATTCTCTAGAGTTTCGAAGGTTAAGGGGTGATCTGATCGAAGTTTATAAGATATTAAGGGGAACAGATAGGGTGGATAGAGAGAAACTATTTCCGCTGGTTGGGGATTCTAGGAGTAGGGGGCACAGTCTAAAAATTAGAGCCAGACCTTTCAGGAGTGAGATTAGAAAACATTTCTACACACAAGGGGTGGTAGAAGTTTGGAACTCTCTTCCGCAAATGGCAATTGATACTAGCTCAATTGCGAAATTTAAATGTGAGATAGATAGCTTTTTGGCAACCAAAGGTATTAAGGGATATGGGCCAAAGGCAGGTATATGGAGTTAGATCACAGATCAGCCATGATCTTATCAAATGGCAGAGCAGGCACGAGGGGCTGAATGGCCTACTCCTGTTCCTAGGTTCCTATGGTAGCACTCTTGCCTCTGAGTCAGAAGGCTGTGGTTCAAGCTCCACTTTAGAAACTTAAGCACATAATCTAGGGCAGTACCGCAGAAGCTCTGCAGTGTTGTAGGTGCCGTCTTTTGGATGAAATGTTAAATCAAGGACCCATCTGGCTCCTCAAGAGTTTTCCCAGTCCTGGCCAACATTTATCCCTCAACCAACATCACTTTTTAAAAAAAAATTATCTGGTCATTTATCTCTGCCATTTGTGGAACCTTGCTGGTGTACAAATTGGCTGCTGCTATTCCCTACATTACAACAGTGACTACACCTTCAAGAGTACTTCATTGATTGAAATGCTTCGGGACATCATACGGTTGTGAAAGCTACCTCCTTTCTCTTTCTCTTCCATTTTCATGTATTCTCTCCTTTTTGCATCCTCACTTCTCTCCTTTTTGCATGTGCTGTCCGTTTCTCACGGTGCGCTTGTTTTCTCTCTCTGTCTCTCAGCAGGCTTTTTCTTTTTTGTGCACGTGTGCGCGCTCTCGCTCTCGCTCTCTCTGCTTTTTCCTTTTGTAATCTTGAACAGCTCTATCACAACATGGCAAGTCTTTTTTTTAATTCGCTCACGAGATGTGGGCGTCGCTGGCAAGGCCGGCATTTATTGCCCATCCCTAATTGCCCTCGAGAAGGTGGTGGTGAGCCGCCTTCTTGAACCGCTGCAGACCGTGTGGTGACGGTTCTCCTACAGTGCTGTTAGGAAGGGAGTTCCAGGATTTTGACCCAGTGACCATGAAGGAACGGCGATATATTTCCAAGTCGGGATGGTGTGTGACTTGGAGGGGAACGTGCAGGTGGTGGTGTTCCCATGCGCCTGCTGCTCTTGTCCTTCTAGGTGGTAGAGGTCGCGGGTTTGGGAGGTGCTGTCGAAGAAGCCTTGGCGAGTTGCTGCAGTGCATCCTGTGGATGCACTGCAGCAAGTCTGACTGTAGTACCTTGGAAACGAAGAAAAAGCAGTTTCTCATTAACTCTCGGGTAGACAGCTACACTGCATGTACTATTTATGATTGCAATATATAATATTCCCTGATGACTAGTCTGTCATGGGACAAAAGTCAGTGGTCTGGAAAATGAAAGATATAAATCTTCAGTTCTCTCTAAAGAAAGACTCACATTTCCATAGCACCCTTCACAACCTCAGGACATCCCAAAGTGCTTTACAGCAAATTAAGTACGTTTGAGGTGGTCTAGTCACTGTTGTAATGTAGGAAACGTGGCAGCCAATTCCTGCACAGCAAGGTCTCACAAACAGGAGTGGAAGACTGTTTTGTTATCTCTGCATTGAAAAAGTGTGGTTCTTCAAAGGTGGTGGGCATGATTTCTTGCAATATTAGTCTGCAATGCTTTTGTTGTTTAACTCTGGTGTGACCCACACTTCCGGCAAATTGTGGTTAAAATAATTGCTTTACAAACCTGTTTACTATGTCCAAAACTTACTTGCTATTATTAGATTTCCTCTTTCTGTAAGTGTAATGCTTAAACTGGTTATTTAATGGGACAAAGCATAAAATGCTGTCACATTTTCTGTTTGTGCTTCTAAATTAATTGCAATAATGTCATGGGCGATAATTTCAACCTAACCCGCCCAGCGGTAAACTGGCAAGATTGGGTCTGCTGCCCATTTTACTCCCTGCCTGATTTTACTCTCCCATTGACTTCAATAAAGAGTAAAATCAGGTGGACTGTAAAATGGGGTTCCCGCTTGGCAGGTTATATTAAAATTACCCCATGCTGTAACCGATTTCACTGCCCTGGTTGAGATTAGCTGGTTCGGCATCGACCAGCTAAAAAAGTTAGCCAGACCATTTAAGTAGCTGACTGACATTTTCAATATCAATTATGGATCTTTAGGTAGGGCCAGAAAAGGAAGGGAAATGGGACAACGGTGAGAGAGATGTGAATTTTCAATACCGGATCTCAAATTGTGTTTTTTTTAATGTGATCTCTAACATCAAGTTTAACTAAAGAATGCCCACATCCTAAACTTAACCTTATTTTTAAAGGATATCTACATACAGAATGGAATGGTTTAATGGTAGGTATGTTAGTCTGTCTCAGTGACATTGCTGCTATACATTTTTAAGTGACTTTGGTCACTTGTTGAGCAATGAAGTGAGAATTTTTAACTTCACAAATTATTTTAACATAATTACTGGTAGTACAGCTTTAAAAAGAGAAGGAACCTGGGAGGTCCTTGATCTGAGTGGCTTGTTTCCACACTGTATAGTGCAATTATAGCTGAGCCATTGAGGGAACCAGGAAATCTAACTGCTGCAGCATTCTATTAGACACAGATTATCAGAGACCGTGAAGTTAAGAGAAATCCATAATATGTTAATTACAATCTTTATTGCCAAGTATATGTACAAGAATCCCACTTGTTGCCTGTTATCTTGTTTGTGAACATTTGTGTTCACATCTGCAGAAATGTAGAAGGCTGCAATTAACTAAGGTATCCTATTGCTGCATTCAAGTTCCTTGGGGCTCTGTTTCTAAGTTACGGTAATTGTTTGTGCAGTGTAGCTCGGCAGGTAAGGTCACAATGGACCTTAGACAATCCCAATGGTATTTTTATAAACCTCATACAAAGGTGCATGGAAAGAATTAATCCTTGTCAATATACTTGAACTCCCAAGTATGTGAGTGGAGTCTTTGTGTCTCCATTTTCAAAGCTGTACTACCAGCTAATTTTTAATGTCCTAATTTAGATGCAAAGTTCTAAATTTTCACTTGATTGCTCAAAAAGTGACAAGTCATTTAAAAATATACAGCAGCAATGTCTCTTGGAACAAACTACTCACTATAAGCTATTCAATTCCGTATGTAGATTTTTTAAAAAAAAAATTAGTTTAGCATGTGGGTATTCTTTAGCTAAATCTGGTGTTAGAAATTATATTTCAAAAATCAGGTACTGAAAATTCATACTTCTCTCGTCGTCTCCTTAGCCTTCCTGAAGACCAATAATTGATATTGAAAATGTCAGTCAGATACCTAAGTGATGTAGTTAACTTTTTTACAAGCAAAAATAGTTGTAATTTTTGTATGCCCGTATCCTAGTGCTGACTCAGTGCAAGACATTGCCACGTCCATTTTCAGAACTTGCATTCAAATGCAGAAGAAAGTTTCTCTTTCCCCACAGCTATTGGAATAACTAGCATATTACCCAGTATAGCCTCTCAAAAACTTGAATGCCAAAAGATTAACCTGTGCTAGTCAAAATGATGGTATTTACCCATGCTTCATAGTATAGTTGAAAACCCTCTAATTTTATGCAAGGATGAGCAGCGTTCTGATTAGATGAGCTTAGAGACTTTCTATGTTGGGAGCTGATGTTTATCCTGATTTTATATAAATTTTGGCCAGATTGATTTGTTGGAAGATAGCTGACTAAAACATAGCCTGTTACTCAATCTTCGGATGGAATCGCATCATTGACATGATTTACTGCTATTCATACCCTCCTTGTGCAACAAATTTCACAACATCAGAATTCCCGTTACTTTTGTGTGAACTAAGTGCAGGTTTGTTGAGGGAGAGGGCTAGTGCTGGCTTGTGGTATGATTTGTTCTTGATGCATGTGTGAAAAGGGGCAACTTGAGTTATTTCCCCTCGTGCATTACTTTCAAAAGTTTTAATAAAATTTCAAAAATATGCTTTGCTTCCACATTTCCATACTTTAAAAGCTTTCTGACCTTGCTTTAGTAGAAAAAGTTGCTGTAATATACACCTTGAAGTAGAGGTGATTCCACAAAAATTAGTCACTATTGACTGTTTCTTGGTGCGGTTTGCGCAGGAAATGGTATTTTCACAGGAGCAAAACAAGATTTTGGGATATGTGCTAAAGTTCTCTGTGTTCCTATTTGTGCTTATCCAGCATGTGTCATTTCTGGAGGGCAGAGATTGATCTGGGTGCCTTTGAGAGAGATAGTGTAAACATTACTGCTGTTCTTTCACCGGTAATGTGGCCTTTTAAAAAATTATTTTTTTCTCTCTGCTGGGAAGGATATCTGGCCCATAAGTTGGTCTGAATGAGTTATTCTTTTATCTGCACAGGTATATCTGTCGTGCTCCAGTAAATGCACTCGTGCAATGCCACCTGGTGGGGTATGTGAGGACTGCACGGAAAATTCAGATAAACTGCTCAACGTCAGTTGACTGGTCGCGTAATGTTAGGCGCAGCAACATTGTACTCTCTCTCAACATTATGCTCACAGTGCTACCTGAAGACTCAATACCAGGGCTCTTTTCACTAGAGCAAAGGTTAAGAGGAGATCTGTTAACTTTTCAGAATTTAGATCTGTGTTTTGATAAGGTAACTGGAGGGGGGGGAGGGGAAGAACTATTTCCACTAGTTATTGAGCTGGTAAATAAATGGCATAAATTTAAGATCATCAGAAGAATGATGGAAGAGGTTAGGAGATTTTTTTGAATGCAGAGGGTTGTTAGGTCCTTAGGCACGGTGGTGGAAGCAGAATTCTTAATAGCTTTCAATGGAAAATGGTTAAATATTTGAAAAAAAAGGATATTCTAAAACGGCATGAGAAAAGGACAGGAGAATGGGATTAAGTGCTAACTGAGAGCTGGCACAGGTGCGATAGGCTGAATGGGCTCCTTCTCTGCTGTAACATTCACTAAAGAGATACTATAACTTGAAGTGTACCTAATTGTATTCTAAATTGGCCAGACAAGCAGAATTTCTACACCAACTGTTACTAGCCCCAATCATTTTGTTGCTGAAAATCCTTGTTTGAAGTTTTCCACTTCAAAAATATTTTTTTATTTTATTAGAATTTTTTCACCCTCACCTTTCCAGCTCTGCCAACTCTTTGGACATAGGCAGCCATGTCACTAGCCTGGAGATCTCTATCCAACTCTGTCTTTAATGCTCTGTAGACTGACATCGTGGAGTTACTGGTCGGTTTGATTTCTACCTCCTTGTGCCTAATTTTCACTTGGCATTCTAATGCATTAAGCTGCCCTGTCCTGCTTATTTCACTTAAACATTTTCTTCTTCTTCTCTCCCCACAGGTCTATGTTTCATATAATTATGGAAAGACCTTCAAGAAAATTGAAGAGAAGTTCAAGCCAAAAGATGGAACAATAAACCAGACAGTTATTGCTCAGTTTTACCACAGTCCAGCAGATAACAAACGGGTAAGGAATATTCCTTGTAATGTTGGCAAAAGTTTGAAATATAAATTTGCCATTAATTTTTAAAATATGACCATCTTCAATGTATTCACTAGTTTTTTTGAATCTGTAGGGTGCCTTATTATTGCAACATGTGACTTCCCCTTGCTGTGGTCTGCAGAGTTTCCCATGGCGCTGTTGACATTAGTGGGTATCAGCTGTTCTCTTACACAGCCTCCCCGTCTGCTAGAAGGATTGTAGCTGTTTGTATCTTATTTGCCTCTGTCAGTGCATATGCTTTGAATCCTAAATTTTAATTCACTGATTTCAGTGCATAAATTTACAGCTTATTGTAAGACATTTGGACTAACTGCAGGAAGACATATCCTAACACTGTTGTGCATGAATGAGACGAGTGGAGTATGTAAAAATAGGTGTGTGTGGAGTTAGCCGCAATGGGAATTTAGCCTTAAGGTTCAGTTAGCCTAAAATTTACATGTTAAACCACTAAGTTGTTGGAAACTCAGCATGACGCTCCCACCATCTTTTCCCCCCTCTCTCTCTCTGCTTCTTTCCCCCCCACCCTTACAAACTGTGATCAAAATCAACCCTGGCCCATTGCATCCTCCTCACTAGGCAGAAAATTAGCCCTGGGCCAGTGATTTCCACACCTTTCCTGTGGGGGAATTGGGGGAGGGCCCGGGAATTGGGGGACAGCTGCAGTGAATGGGGGAATTGGGGGAGGGCACCAGGGAAATGGGGGAATTGGGGGAAGGCACCAGGGAAATGGAGGAATTGGGAGAGGTCTCTTACACACGTCTCTGTAAGCCATTTCACCTGGGATTGTTGCTAGTTGTAGCTCTCCTGACCAGTCAGTGGGAACACCAATTCCAGCTGCAGAAAATGGTCCAGCCAAGAGCTAGTGTCCCTGAAACCTGAACACGGTTACCATGCCACCTCTCTGTAATATTCGGGGTCGGAAGAAGTGAATAAATGTTGGGGAGCACATGGATGCAATATATTCTTGACTAAGTGGCTCTCAAGCAAAAAAAGCTTCCTATATCTGTTGGTCCACGTTTATTCCCTTAAAATTTGTGTGCCGTAAGATTTTTACTGCTTTGGCCAAGAGGCTTAGGATTTGTCATGGGACTCAAATGTTTAACATCCGGATTGTACTAGTGGCCTTCGTAACCTGGTTTTATTTTAATTTTGATGTGAATTTTTTTAGCTCTCTCAGATTTGCAGCTAATCATTCATAACAAATGGCATTTGTTTCAACTACCTTATTTGTGCATGATCATCAGATTCAGAATCTAGAATTGTTTTGTGCAATTGGATTTGATTCTGTCCTTAGATATTTTATATTTACGTTCTTTTCACAAAGCAGTGTATTGCTGCAGTAGCTCCTGGAAAGTCACTCACTACTAAAGATGGCAGACTTAAGTATTTCACTTGGTGGAAAATTCAACTTGCAAAAGGTATTGTAGTTGGTAGGCAATTAGTAAAGTGACTATAAATTATACCGTGACACATAAATCTGCTTGTGCAGTATGCTGTGTACATTGTGAAAAGGGGCTGTGGCAATTCCAATTATTCAAACTGAGCCTGAAGCACTTCTGTCAGTGGTAAAGTTAAATGTGAGTGGAAAATTCCACTATATCTTTAAAAATTGCAGTTTTATCACCTTCCTTGTGGCAGCAACTGGCAACTGAAAAATGTGAAACAGGACTGATTTTTTAATGCTGGCTTTGCATTGATGCTGGGTTGGCAACATGTACATGATACTCTAGCCAATATAATGAATGCTTCTGATGGCCAAGACCCAAGTTTCTGTGCACCTTAAGAGCTGCTGTTGAAGGTGGCACAAGATGCAGTCCTTCAATTTATTGGCCTTCTAACAGGCCCAATAGAGTCGGTGGCACACAGCTATAAACACTGCAAGAACAGGTGCTCATAGGTTATGGTCTCTGCTGTACAGGACCCTACTGTTATAAAAATGCCATTAAGAATGTTTCGTTGGGAAGACATCTTTCAGACCTGATGATTAACTCCAGGATTTGAAAGTTATTCTACTCACAAATTTGTATTGTATATGATAGCCAGTATTGATTTAATCTAACTCACTTTGAAATGAAAAATGAAAAATTAAGTAGACTAGTTTATCTAACATGTTACTAATTTAAAAACTATTGTAATTCTGATGGCTTTTAATTTTCTTTCTCCAAAATATGATTTATATAATTTTAAATGTAGGAAGTCGCATGTTGCATTTTGAAGTTTAGTCACAAAGTATTGATGGCTAATACGCTGCTCATATCAATTTGTGGTAATGACATTGAAGGGGTCAAAATACATTTTAGTACTAATTACAGTATATTAAAGATAGCCCAATGATGTAGTTAATATGTTTTGACTTGTTGGTTATTACTCCATGGAGACAAATTTAAGCCCCATAAATGCCTTTTTTTCTCTGTTTTCTCAGTATATGTTTGCAGATACCAAAAATCACTACTTGTGGATCACTCTCAACTTCTGCAATGATATCCAGGGCATCCAAGTTCCATTCAGTCCTACTGATCTTCTCATGCACAGCCGGGATCCCAATCTTGTACTGGGGTATGACAGCTCCCATCCAAACAAACAGGTATTGTTATTCCTTTGCCTAGGCCCTGCTATCTGTGGGCATTACTGATGGGCAATTATGCTGATCCAGTAGAGCTTAAGAAGGAGATGCTTCTTGTTTGCAAGATGCTGGTCCTGAAATGGAACGAATTGGTATTGGTTCACTAGAATTTATTCCAAAGGCTTTAAGAACCAAATGAGAGCAAAGAACGCATGTTGGGTGCAGGAACATAACTGGACTCTTAAAATTATTTTTGTGCATTGCAGAAACAAAGGTAATCTTTTTCCATGTAGTTTACCTGTAGTGAGGAAATTGTAAACTGTTCCATCTGAATATATACATCAGCAAGCCATCTAAAAGGGGTCTACATTAAGAACATCTTAGTTTAGACAGTATTTATTTGTTTCTGGCTTATAACAGGAAATTTTGGGATGGTGCTTCATCGGTCTACAAACATACCAATTAAGAGCAGGAGTAGGCCTTTCGACCCCTCGAGCCTGCTCTGCCATTTGATAAGACATGGCTGATCTGATTGTGACCTCAACCCCACTTTCCCATCTACCTACTATAACATTTGACTCTCTTGTTAATCAGGAATCTATCTAACTCAACCTTAAAAATATTCAATGACCCTGCCTTCTGACTTTTTGTGATTCATGTACTCGGACACCCAGATCCCTCTGTACCTCAGAGTTCTGCAATCTCTATCCATTTAAATAATATACTGCTTTTCTATTACTCCTGCCAAAGTGGACAACTTCACATTTTCCCACATTATAACTCCATCTGCCAAATTTTTGCCCACTCACTTAACCTATCTATATTCCTTTGCAGACTCCTTATGTCCTCTTCACAACTTACTTTCCGACCTACCTTTTTGTGTTATCAGCAAATTTAGCAACCATACATTCGGTCCCTTCATCCAAGTTATTGATATAGTTGAGGTCCCAGCACTGATCCCTGTGGCACTCCACTCGTTACATCTTGCCAATCTGAAAACGACCCATTTATGCCTACTCTCTGTTTCCTGTTAGCTAACCAATCCTTTATCCATGCTAATATGTTACCCCCCCTACACCATGAGCTCTTCTTTTGTGTAGTAGCCTTTGATGTGGCACCTTGTCAAAAGCCTTCTGGAAATCCAAGTACACCACATCCACATGATCCCCTTTATCCACGTTGCTTGTTACTTCCTCAAAGAACTCTAATAAATTAGCCAAACACGATTTCCCTTTCAAAAAGCCGTGTTGACTCTGCCTGATTGCATTGAGATTTTCTAAGTGCCTTGCTATAACCTCCTTAATAATTGATTCTAGCATTTTCCTATGACAGATGTTAAGCTAACTGGCCTGTAGTTTCCTGCTTTCTGACTCCCTCCTTTCTTGAATAGAGGAGTTACATTCGCTATTTTCCAATCTGATGGGATCCTTCCAGAATCTAGGGAATTTTGGAAAATTAATACCAATGCATCTACTATCTCAGCAGCCACTTCTTTTAAGACCCTAGGATGAAGTCCGTCAAGACCTGGGGACTTGTCAGCTTTTAGTTCTAATGTTTTTTTCAGAACCCTTTCCCTGGTGATTGTAAGTGTTTTAAGTTCCTCCCTCCCTTTCACCTCTTGATTCACAATTGTTTCTGGCATGTTATTTGTTGCCTAAGAAAGGATACACTTGCCATAGAGGGAGTGCAATGAAGGTTCACCAGACTGATTCCTGGGATGACAGGACTGTCGTATGAGGAGAGATTGGGTTGACTCAACCTGTATTTGCTCAAGTTTAGAAGAATGAGAGGGGATCTCATTGAAACATATAAAATTCTGACAGGGCTAGACAGACTGGATGCAGAGAGGATGTTTCCCCTGGCTGAGGGATCCAGAACGAGGGGTCACAATCTCAGGATACGGGGTAGGACATTTAGGACTGAGATGAGGAGAAATTTCTTCACTGAGGGTGGGGAACCTGTGGAATTCTCTACCACAGAAGGCTGTGGAGGCCAAGTCACTGAATATATTTAAGAAGGAGCTAGATAGATTTCTAGACACAAAAGGCATCAAGGGGTATGGGGAGAGAGCGGGAATATGGTATTGAGATAGAGGATCAGCCATGATCATATTGCATGGCTGAGCAGGCTCGAAGGGCTGAATGGCCTACTCCTGTTCCCATTTTCTATGTTTCTATCCTCTACAGTGAAGACGGAAGCAAAGTATCTGTTCATTTCATCCGCCATTTCCTTATTCTCCTCCATTATGAATTCCCCAGACTCGCTCTCTGGAGGACCAGTGCTCACTTTACTTACTCTTTTCCTTTTTAAATACCTGTAGAAACTCTTGCTATTTGTTTTTATATTTCTAGCTAGCTTTCTCTCGTACTCTAATTTCTCCCTCCTCGTTATTCTTTTAGTCATTCTTTGCTGTTTTTTATATTCTGTCCAATCTTCTGACCTGCCACTAATCTTCTCAGAATTGTATGCTTTTTCTTTCAATTTGATACTATCTTTAACTTCCTTAGTTAGCCACGGATGGTACGTCCTTCCGCTAGAGTCTTTCTTTCTCAGTGGAATGTATCTTTGCTGAGTGTTATGAAATATCTCATTAAATGTCTGCCACTGCATCTCTACTGACATATCCCTTAACCTAAGTGCCCAGTTCACTTTAGCCAGCTCTGTCTTCATGCCCTCATAATTGCCCTTATTTAAATTTAAAACACTAGTCTTAGACTTGCTCTTCTCTCCCTCAAACTGAATGCAAAATTCAATCATATGATCACTGCTATCTAGAGACTCCTTTACAATGAGGTCATTAATTCTGTCTCATTACACATTACCAGATCTCGAATAGCCTGCTCTCTGGCCCTAGAACGTGCGGCTCTAAGAAACTGTCCCAGAAGCACTCCATGAACTCATCTTCCAGGCTACCATTGCCAATCAGATTCTTCCAATCTATATGTAGATTAAAATCACCCATAATTATCGCTGTTCCTTTCTCACAAGACCCCATTATTTCTTCCTGTATACCCTGTCCTACAATGTGGTTACTGTTAGGGGGCCTATAATCTACTCCCACAAGTGACTTCTTGCCTTTACTATTTCTTATCTCTCCCAAACTGATTCTACATCTTGGTCTTTGGAATTAAGGTAATTTCTCTCTATTATACTCATGTCATCCTTAATTAACAGAGCTACCCCTCCACCTTTTCCTAGCTTCCTGTCCTTCCGAAATGTCAAGTACCCTTGAATATTCAGGTTCCAGCCTTTGTCATCTTGCAGCCATGTCTCTGTAATGGCTATCAGATCGTACATATTTATTTCTATTTGCGCTGTCAATTCAACCATTTTGTTACGAATGCTACGCGCATTCAGATACAAAGCCTTTAGTGCTGTCTTTTTACTATTTTTGTGACCTCTGGTCTTATCTGCTGGCACACTCATAAGTTTGCATACTCTGTCCCTTCCTGCCACTCTCTGATTATCATTTCCCTTATTGCTACCTTGCTCTCTTGCCTTGTCTTCTTTCTTTAATTTATCACATCTTCCCTTACTTGATCCCTCGCCCCCATTATTTAATTTAAAGCCTTCTCTACCACCCTAGTTATACGATTCGCCAGAACACTGGCCCCAGCACGGTTCAGATGAAGCCCATCCCAACGGTACAGCTCCCACCTTTCCCAGTACTGGTACCAGTGCCCCATGAATCGAAACCCATTTCTCCCACACCAATCTTTGAGCCACGAATTTAACTCTCTAATCTTCTTTGCTCTATGCCAATTTGCTTGTGGCTCAGGTAATAATCCAGGGATTATTACCTCTTGAGGTTCTGCTTTTTAATTTAGCCCCTAGCTACTCATATTCCCGAAGAAGAACCTCTTCCATCATCCTGCCTACATCGTTGGTACCCACGTGGACCCCAACAACTGGATCCTCTCACTGCAAGTTCCTCTCCAGCCCAGAGCAGGTCCCAAACCCTGGCACTGGGCAGGCAACACAGCCTTCTGGACTCTCGTTCTCGACTGCAGAGAACTGTGTCTGTCTATCCCCCTGATTATACCGTCCCTTACTACCACTACGTTCCTACTAGCTCCACCCACTTGAATGGCTTCCTGTACCATGGTGCCACGGTCAGTTTGCTCATCCACCCTGCAGCCCCCGCTTTCATCCATACAGGCTACAAACACCTCAAACTTGTTGGACAATTGTAAAGGCTGAGGCTCCTCCACTTCTACCTTCTCGATCCCTTTACCCGCCTCGCTCGCAGTCGCACCCTCCTGTCCCTGACCACTGACCAATTTAGACCACCTTATCCTAAGGGGTGTGACCGCCTCCTGGAACCAAATATCCAGGTATTTTTCCCCCTCCCTGATGTGTCGCAGTGTGTGCAGCTCGGCCTCCAGCTCAAAGTCTCTGACTTTGTGGCACATTTTTCACTTTGCGTACTGCTTCAGCTTTGAATGAAGGGTAGTCCAGGCTCTGTCAGCCGTGCTCTATGATGAACGGGAGACACACGTAGGGAGGGGGAAGTAGCAGAGTGCTGATTTTCCCTTGCAACCAAATTCTAAAGAACTTCGAATAATGGGTGATTGCTATGAGATGGAGTGATCGAGGAACTGAATCTTCAATCTCTGGATTGCCACCTTGACATAGGAACAGGAGTAGGCCGTTTAGCCCCTTGAGCCTGTTCCGCCATTCAGTGAGATCATGATCTGTGACCTAATTCCATATACCCGCCTTAGCCTCCGATCCCTTAATACCTTTGGTTAACAAAAATCTATCAATCTCAGATTTAAAATTAACAATTGAGTTAGCATCAGTTGCCCTTTGCGGAAGAGAGTTCCAAACTTCTGTCACCCTTTGTGTGTAGAAATGTTTCCTAACTTCACTCCTGAAAGTCCTGGCTCTAATTTTTAGGCGATGTTCCCTAGCCCTCGACTCCCCCACCAGCGGAAATCATTTTTCTCTATCTACACTAATCAGTCCCCCTTAAAATCTTGAAAACTTCATTCAAATCACCCCTTAATCTTCTAAGTTCCAGGGAATACAAACCTTATTTGTGTAATCTCGCCTCGTAATTTCACCCTTGGAGTCCAGGTATTCATTCTAGTAAATCTACGCTGCATTCCCTCCAAGGCCAATATATCCTCCTAAGGTGTGGTGTCCAGAACTGAACACAGTTGTCCAGGTGTGGTCTAACCAGGGCTTTGTATCGCTCCAGCATAACTTCTACCCCTTTGTATCCTAGTCCTCTAGATATAAAGGACAGCATTCCATTGGCATTTTTGATTATTTTCTGTACCTGTCCATGACATTTTAATGATCTCTGTACATGAGCCCCTAAGTCTCTTTGGACCTCCACTGTTTCGAGCTTTTCACCATTTATAAAGTACTTTGATCTATACATTTTAGGTCCAAAGCGGATGACCTCACACTTGCCTACATTGAAATCCATTTGCCACAGTTTTGCCCATTCACTTAAAATTACAGAGAGATATTAATAGATTATGCTTCCATCTACACTACTTATAATGCTGCCTATCTTTGTGTCATCACCAAACTTGGAAATGTGGCTCGCTATCCAGTCATCTAAGTTGTTAATAAATAGAGTGAATAGTTGAGGCCCCAATGCAGATCCCTGTGGGACACCACTAGTCACGTCCAGCCAATTTGAGTACCTGCCCATTATCTCTACTCTGTCTCCTGCCGCTCAGCCAATTTCCTAACCAGGTCAATAATTTGCCTTCAATTCCATGAGCTTCAACTTTAGCTGACGGTCTCTTATGAGGGACTTTATCGAATGCCTTCTGGAAGTCCATATAAACAACATCCATTGACATTCCCCGTCCACGACTTTAGTCACCTCTTCAAAAAAGTCAATCAGGTTCGTCGGGCACAACCTACCCATTACAAATCCATGCTGGCTCTCTCTGATTAGCAGAAAATTTTCAAGGTATTCACTCAATCCTTAATTATAGACTCTAGTAATTTCCCGACAACAGATATTAGGCTAACTGGTCTATAATTCCCTGGTTTCCCCCTCTCTCTTTTCTTAAATAGCAGAGTGACGTGCAATTTTCCAATCTAAAGGAACGGTTCCTGCATCAAGAGAATTTCGGAAGATTATATTTAGGGCATCTGAAATGTTCTCACCTACTTCCTTTAAAACCCTGGGATGGAAACCATCTGGTCCTGGGGATTTGTCACTCTTTAGTGCCATTATTTAGCTATTCTTTTGGGTCTAAAATTTAGCAACTCTTGAGCTTATGAAATGTACCTGGATGTCAGATTAGTAATATTTTGCAGTAATGCAATTTATCATTTTGATTTAGGCCAGTAACTTAGCCTGTTTATTTAAATGGAAGATATCATTCAAACAAGACAAATAAAATGGAGATTTAAAAAGAAGAAACCAGTGAATACTGGAAATCTTAAATTAAAAATGAATGTTGGAAATAAACAGCATCTGAAAGAAAAAGTGATCTTTCAGATCCTACCCATTATGGCCGTGCCCAAAGTGTTAACATACCTTTTCCGATGAAGGGTCCCACATGAAATGTCAACCTAACTTTCTCTCTCCAAGATGACATCATCGGAGCCCGATCTGCGTATTTAAAGAATGGAGTAGGTAAGTCCCCCGCTCTATTTTAAATGCTTCCCCCCCCCCCCAAACTGGTTTCCGCCAGATGGGGATTGTTAAAATCGAGGCCGACACTTTGGGAATCGGGCACTACAATGGGACTGGTGCAAATGGCGTCTTTTTATAGGACAAACCTATCAAGGATTCTTGAATGTGTGCTTGAGTGGTGCCTGTTTTAGTTGAAGTATGTTTTTATCTTACAGCTTTGGAAGTCAGATGACTTTGGACAAACTTGGATCTTGCTTCAAGAGCATGTCAAATCTTTCTACTGGTATGCATATTTATGCAATTTTTATTTTTGTATATTGTGTGTAAGTTGGAGCTACTAAAAATGATGTACGTTATAGTGTATTTTTTCTTTTGAAGAAAATACAACTAAGATTCCCCAGATTTAGTCTCTTCACTGCTGTTGGATGTGATGCTGCGGTCTATATATGTGCATTGCACTTTCAATATGCTTGTTTAGTGTGTAACTAAAATTCACTTTGGAGTAGAAGGTTAGTCTATTGCAGTCTTTTTGAAGCCTCTTGCCAAGTTTATCATTGAATGATTTATAGCTCCTGTGGAGAACTGTGCATCTTGGACTCTCCCAATCCAGATAATTGTGCATGGCGAGGCACAAGTAGCAACTGCGAAAAGATATAATAATGAATAGCTTTTCCTTTCTTTGAAAATTTGCCCACTTTGTTTACGGTACCCTTAGGGTCTCCCTGTGCAACATGCAGCTCCCTATCCCTATGTTAATAATTGTGAATCAAGAAGTGAAAGGGAGGGAGGAACTTAAAACATTTACAATCACCAGGGAAAGGGTTCTGAAAAAAATATTAGAACTAAAAGCTGACAAGTCCCCAGGTCCTGACTGACTTCATCCTAGGGTCTTAAAAGAAGTGGCTGCAGAGATAGTAGATGCATTGGTATTAATTTTCCAAAATTCCCTAGATTCTGGAAGGTCCCATCAGATTGGAAAATAGCGAATGTAACTCCTCTATTCAAGAAAGGAGAGAGTCAGAAAGCAGAAAACTACAGGCCAATTAGCTTAACATCTGTCATAGGGAAAATGCTAGAATCGATTATTAAGGAGGTTATAGCAGGGCACTTAGAAAATCTCAATGCAATCAGGCAGAGTCAACACGGCTTTGTGAAAGGGAAATCGTGTTTGGCTAATTTATTAGAGTTCTCTGAGGAAGTAACAAGTAACATGGATAAAGGGGATCCTGTGGATGTGGTGTACTTGGATTTCCAGAAGGCTTTTGACAAGGTGCCACATCAAAGGCTACTACACAAAAGAAGAGCTCATGGTGTGGGGGGGGGGGGGGGTAACATATTAGCATGGATAAAAGATTGGTTAGCTAACACGAAACAGAGAGGCATAAATGGGTCGTTTTCAGATTGGCAAGATGTAACGAGTGGAGTGCTACAGGAATCAGTGCTGGGGCCTCAACTATATCAATAACTTGGATGAAGGGACCGAATGTATGGTTGCTAAATTTACTGATGACACAAAGGTAGGTAGGAAAGTAAGTTGTGAAGAGGACATAAGGAGTCTGCAAAGGAATATAGATAGGTTAAGTGAGTGGGCAAAAATTTGGCAGATGGAGTATAATGTGGGAAAATGTGAAGTTGTCCACTTTGGCAGGAGGAATAGAAAAGCAGTATGTTATTAATTGGAGAGAGATTGCAGAACTCTGAGGTACAGAGGGATCTGGGTGTCCTAGTACATGATATTGGGACAAAGGATCAGGATAATGAAACAGTTTGGGTAGAGATGAGGAATAATAAGGGGAAAAAAACACTAGTGGGCGTAGTATATAGGCCTCCTAATAGTTGCAACTCTGCTGGAAGAAGTATTAATCAGGAAATAGTCGGGGCATGTAATAAGGGAACAGCTATAAATATGTGGGATTTTAACTGTCATATTAACTGGACAAATCAAATTGGGCAGGGCAGCCTTGAGGAAGAGTTTATTGAGTGTATTAGGGATGGATTTGTTGAGCAGTATGTAACTGATCCTACAAGGGGGCAAGCAACCTTGGACCTGGTCCTGTGTAATGAGCCAGGATTAATTAATAATGTCCTAGTTAAGGATCCCCTTGGAATGAGTGACCATAACATGGTTACATTCCATATCCAATTAGAGGGTGAGAAGGTTGGTTCTCAAACAAGCGTACTGAGCTTGAATAAAGGAGACTATGATGGTATGAGAGCGGAATTGATTAAAGTGGACTGGGAAAATAGATTACAGGGTAAGACGGTACATGAGCAGTGGTGTTCATTTAGGGAGTTATTTTACAACTTTCAAAAAATATATATTCCACTGAGGAAAAAAGGGTGTAAAAGAAATGACAGCCATCCGTGGCTAAGTAAAGAAATTAAGGATAGTATCCGACTAAAAACAAGGACATATATGGTAGCCAAACTTAGTGGGAGGATAGCAGATTGGGAAGTCTTCAAAAGACAGCAAAAAGTAACTAAAGAATTGATTAAGAAAGGGAAGATAGATTATGAAAATAAATTAGCAAAAAATATAATAACAGATAGCAGGAGATTCTATAGTTATATAAAAAGAAAAAGGGTGGCTCAGGCAAACGTAGGTCCCTTTGAGGATGAGACCGGGAAATTAATGGTGGGAAACATGGAGATGGCAAAAATGCTGAACAAATATTTTGTTTCAGTCTTTACGGTAGAGGACACTAAGAATATCCCAACACTGGACAAACAGGGGGCTCTAGGGGGGGAGGAGCTAAATACGATTAAAATCACTTAGGAATTGGTACTCAGTAAATTAATGGGACTCAAGGCGGATAAATCCCCTGGACCTGATGGCTTACATCCCAGGGTCTTGAGGGAAGTGGCAGTCGGGATTGTGGATGCTTTGGAATAATTTTCCAAAATTCCCTGGACTCGGCAAAGGTCCCGGCAGATTTGAAAACTGCTAATGTAACACCCTTATTTAAAAAGGGTAGTAGGCAGAAGGCTGGAAATTATAGACCAGTTAGCCTAACCACTGTGGTGGGTAAAATTTTGGAGTATTATTAAGGAGACAGTCGCGGACCATTTGGATAAACATAATTTAATAGGACAAAGTCAGCATGGCTTTACGAAGGGGAAGTCATGTCTGACAAATTTGCTTGAGTTCTTTGAGGACATAACGTACAGGGTGGATAAAGGGGAACCAGTGGACGTAGTGTATTTAGACTTCCAGAAGGCATTCGACAAGGTGCCACATAAAAGATTATTGCTCAAGATAAAGAATCACTGGATTGGGGGTAATATTCTGGCATGGGTGGAGGATTGGTTATCTAACAGGAAGCAGAGAGTTGGGATAAATGGTTCATTCTCGGACTGGCAACCAGTGGCCAGTGGTGTTCCGCAGGGGTCGGTGCTGGGTCCCCAACTCTTTACAATCTATATTAACGATTTGGAGGAGGGGACCGAGTGTAACATATCAAAGTTTGCAGATGATACAAAGATGGGAGGGAAAGTGGAGAGTGAGGAGGACATAAAAAACCTGCAAGGGGATATCGACAGGCTGGGTGAGTGGGCGGAGATTTGGCAGATGCAATACAATATTGGAAAATGTGAGGTTATGCACTTTGGCAGGAAAAATCAGAGAGCAAGTTATTATCTTAATGGCAAGAGACTGGAAAGTACTGCAGTACAAAGGGATCTGGGGGTCCTAGTGCAAGAAAATCAAAAAGTTAGTATGCAGGTGCAGCAGGTGATCAAGAAGGCCAACGGAATGTTGGCTTTTATTGCTAGGGGGATAGAATATAAAAACAGGGAGGTATTGCTGCAGTTATATAAGGTATTGGTGAGACCGCACCTGGAATACTGCATACAGTTTTGGTGTCCGTACTTAAGAAAAGACATACTTACTCTCGAGGCAGTACAAAGAAGGTTCACTCGGTTAATCCCGGGGATGAGGGGGCGGACATATGAGGAGAGGTTGAGTAGATTGGGACTCTACTTATTGGAGTTCAGAAGAATGAGAGGCGATCTTATTGAAACATATAACATTGTGAAGGGGCTTGATCGGGTGGATGCGGTGAGGATGTTCCCAAGGATGGGTGAAACTAGAACGAGGGGGCATAATCTTAGAATAAGGGGCTGCTCCTTCAAAACTGAGATGAGGGGAAACTTCTTCACTCAGAGGGTAGTAGGTCTGTGGAATTTGATGCCCCAGGAAGCTGTGGAAGCTACATCATTGAATAAATTTAAAACAGAAATCGACAGTTTCCTAGAAGTAAAGGGAATTAGGGGTTACGGGGAGCGGGCAGGAAATTGGACATGAATTTAGATTTGAGGTTAGGATCAGATCAGCCATGATCTTATTAAATGCGGAGCAGGCTCGAAGGGCCGATTGGCCTACTCCTGTTCTTAATTCATATGTTCGCATGTATGTTCGTATCAGAGTGAGGGCATGCAATGACCTCCCTCGCCCCCATGTCTCTGCTCATGTTGCTGTGTAATAGGAATGTGAGAGCAGCTTATGGCGACTTACTTTAGATTGACCCCAGAGATTAGAGACATAGTTATGGAAAAATCACAATTGCAAGGCTGTCCTACTTAATGGTACAGCACATGTCAGTCAGCAGACTAACTGCTGCAACAGTGGGCTACTTAAAGTTTTCAGAAACTGCTGTTATACTTGGTGTTTAATTTTGTAGGGGTGTGGAACCACATGACTCATCTTCTACAGTTTATGTTGAACGACATGAACCAATGGGTTCGTCAAGCATCATCAAAAGCACGGACTTCTTTCAGACTGATGAAAACCGTGAGATCCTATTGGAAGGAGTAGATGACTTTCAGTTACAAGACAAATACATGTTTGCCACAAGGACCATGGTGAGTATTGAGAAATATGCCTTCTCAAAGTTCTGTTGCTTAAAGAGGAAGCAAAGCATTTTACTATCTAATTATCCCCTTAATATTAATCTCGATGCCTATAATAATAACTGTACTATAAAACTAATCCATTACATGACTCATGATTTTTCCAGGAGCATGTTCTTTAGCTGTTAATAGGAGAGAAAGGTGTACATTATTTATATAATTTTCCTCAAATTTTAAGTCTTTCCTTTCTAATTTGATCGTTTTTTTCCTTCTCCCTTCAGTTTGTCTCAGTTCAGGGCTAGTCAGTTTAAAGCTATTACAGGATTGATTTTCTCCTCCATTCAGTCTTATCAGTTCTAGCTATATTTTTTCAGAATAATGCTAAAATGGCTGAGGTGTCTATTTGTTAACCAGCTAAACAAGAAAGCCACAATAAACCATCAGCTAACATTAACAAACAGAAATAGAGCAGAATGTGCTGGAAACACATAGCAGGTCAGTCAGCATCTGAAGAGTGTTGCTAAGCCATGTGTATTTCCTGCTCTTGTTTTATTTCAGATTTTGAGCATTTGCAGTTTTTTCCTTTATATTTTCATGGTTATCAAACAAATGGTAACTGCTTTGAGCATATAAAAGTGAATTTTCATGAAGTATATATTTGGCATTTTGAGTATTGTGAACACTAAGATCAATGTTTAGGGGATATTTATGTGGGGAAGTGTTCTTTTCCTATACTTTTTGTTCTCCTTTAAGCAAGATATTACACTGTTAAACTGAAGCAAAACAAGAATTTGTGGAGAATAGAAAATGCTGAATGCATGAGCAATGGTTTCGGATGTGAGGAACAAAAAGCTAATTTGTAGCCTTGGTTCACTGAATCACTAACTCTAATCAGTAGGAAATAGTGAATTTCATTTTAGCATGATTTCTTTAAATAGTGTCCAATTCTTACTTGATATGTGCCTCTCTGCAGTGTTGTTGACTATATTTCACACATGCTGTGCTATTTTTGTTTTATTGCTGGTTGCATGGAAGTTTAGACTTTTTTTTTCCCTTGTTTTTCCCATTTGCTAATTTTGGGATATATCCTGCACAAGTAAAGGATACGCTTGAGTACTCAAGATTTTGGAAGAAACTCATGTAATTGTCCTAGGCCATGTCCTTTTAAATTGTTTATTTATATACATATATTTACTCTGAGGTGACGCCAGCAAGGCAGCATTTATCAGCCATCCATAATTGCTTTGAAGGTACTGGGCTAATGCCATTGTAGCAATTTGCTTTACTCTACTTTTATCGGGCTGATCTGACACCTGTGCAGTTGTTTGGCTTATACCTAAGCCAATGATAAAAGGATAAAATTATAGAAAGAAAGGGGAAACTGTATTCCCTTGCTCCAAAAGAAATGTTTTTAGAGAAGTTTTAAACATGAAATGGGAATGAAATGCCACAAGGAGATGGTGGTAATACCTTTCTTGTCTTGGTATTGCTTCTCATCTCTGATCTGGTACCTCCTAAGGTGTTGGAAGCAGTGGGTAGGGTCAAAAGAGTTCAAGTTTGCCCCAGTCTCTTAGTGGTTCCTCACAGTATCAACAGTTCTCACTTGAACCTGAAAAAGAACAAGGAAACTCCAAGTATAGTTTCCAGCATAAGGCACTTTTTTTCAGTTTGAGAGTTTGTACTTTTTGGTGTGCTGGAGTGCTCCAGGATGCTGAAATTCTCAGTGCCTTATTGGCGCTGGTGTTCTTGGAAGGATTCAGCTATGTTTTTCTAACCAGACCATTTACATTGAATTCTGTTTGTAGTCCTAATTCAACTGAAAAAGGGAGTCTTGCTGAGAACTTGCCCAAGGCCATGTCGTTTGCACTATTGACAGTGTCGTGATCAAAGGTACCTACAAAAGAACATCGTGGGGTAGTTTGTCAGTAAAACAGATGAGTTAATAGACTTCAAATCGTACAACTGTTAACAGCTTGATGCACGTTAATTCAGTTCTTCATGTTGCTGAGCTCAGTAACTCCATGAAGCTCGCCCTTGATGTCATCGGAGCTTTTTCAAAAACAAGTTCCAGGTCACAGTTGATTTTAATTTTTGGTACTATATTTTTTTTTAAAAAGGGGTCCAAACAGGGGAAAGTCTCAGTAAAGAAATACTCCAACCTGTTTGTGTAAAATTGAACTTTTTTTTAAAAAAAGATAACATTTCAGTTGAAGCTGTCCACAAAGTCCCCAGGTGCATTTCTTGCTCTAATGCTGTAAAATTATTTATAGACCTGGCATGGGTAGGAAAGTCTACCGCAGTTATCATAATTAGGTATGCCGTACTCGTTTGATGGAGCTCACAAAGACTGCCTGAGGAGCACTTGTACCTCATTTATGTGGAGACCCAGGCTGAGCAATTTGTTTAATGATCGACTGAAGATGGATACTTTACACTGTTGACTCAAGTCACAGTTTTTCCTTTTACATATCTGTACAACAAAAATAAATACATTGGATGCAATTATCTCTCAAAACACTACAGACAAAATTTAGAAGTATGCATCTGAATTTCAAACAGTTTCACATCTGTGTCTGAAGAGGTCTGGTTTAACTGGCTCATATAAACCAGCCAATGTATGTTGACAAATGGAGACTGAAATTTGGTTGACCCTCACTTCACGCAGCACTATGAATGAAGAACGAAAGCGATCTTGGTTTGTGTGCTAAACCATTTTCAGTCTTTGAATCATAAACACTATAAAATAACTCAAACCAACAACTATGGTCTTTTATTGTTGCAGCCTCGCTATAAAGTTCATGCAGGCCTCTTAAGTGTTAAATAGTTTAGACTTTTCTTTCATAACGTAGTGGTCATGCAAAAGAAACAGATAGAAGGAAGCTTGCTCCAGTGCTGGTTGTCACTTTATTTTGTCTACCAGGGATGGGGCATGTTGCTGATTCTCTGAGCCATTATCAGAAGGAGTATTTTATTAGAGACAGTTTAAAATTTACTTAAAACCACTTTCTTGTCTTTTTTAATTTGTTTAAATAATGAGCCCTGCTGTCACGAACTTGCTTCAAGAAGTCACTGAGCTCAGCAATATTGAGGAAAGTGAATTAGTGTGCGCACAGGCCGATGCACCTTCTGTTCATGATATCAATTGATGGTCACTCGCTCCTACTCTGTCGGAATCAGCAAATTTTCCAATGCGTCTATGTCATCAAAAGTTTCTGTTTCAACCATATTCAGAAATCACAGCAAAAAATCTAAACTGATGTTTGGGTGAATCAAAATAACTGTCTGGTGGTACCCCTCCTTATTGTTTCTACTCTTTCCCTCTTCTTCCCTCCCCCCCAACAAAATAAAAAGTTGATCATTTTAACATTTACTTCTGAAAAAAGCAGCAACTTGACAATGATTAATCCCTACTAATATAAAATTCATGCTCTGCCAGTTGTACTGAAGAGGTGACTGATGTCACGTCTGGCTTCTGAGCTCACCCAGGTATTGAATTCAAGTTTCCCTGGCACCAAAGTGTAGCCATCAATGTGGCAAAATGTGTGATCGCACTCTGCACTTCATGGAACTGATGAATATGACACAAGCTGATCCATCTGAATCATTGCCACAATCAACAAAACAGAGCTTCAAGGTGGTCGCCATTGGGAAGCAATGTACATACCGTTCATAGCCAACTGAACTTCCTTTAAAGCTGCTTTTTCTACTGGCTTGTTTATTTTTAACTAATAAACCTTGCTCCCTGGTTGAGTTTTGCAGAAATTTCTGGAAAAATGAATTGATCTTTGATTTGAAAGCGAAAGTAAATTCACTTACAATAAAATGAGCTACAGACATTCATAACAGCAATCCCACATGCAGAAGTGTTTTAATATCAGTGCTGCTTCCATCCCCCAAAGTTCCTGTAGATCAGCTTTAATGCTATTTCCTTATAATTGGTAGATTTTAAATAAACCTGTTATCCTTCTTAACCCCACACTCCCCCCACCCCCACCTCCCTGGCTTAACGTAGTGATCACTATTAACTTTAATTGGGTGTGGAGTTGGGGCAGCTGGCAGGAAAGAGGAGAAACCGAGGAAGGAGATGGGAAAGTCCGATCCGGTGTTTCTCCTGCTCTATATGCTGTTGGAGCTGGCTCAAGCAGCTTTGATATTGGGCTAGTTCCACCAATTCCTGATGTGTGGGTTTCACGTAGTCAAAGGCAGCTCCAAAGTAATCTTGCTGTTTTGCTAAGACCCATGGCTAGGAAGACCCAACCTTAATGAATTAGGCAAGTTTACTTTGGTGTTGCTATTGCCTGAGACCTGCAGGTCTGGAGCTAGTGACGCTAGTGCAACATAAAAGTGGCTTTGAGTTTTTTAAATTCATTCTCGAGATATGGGTGTAGCTGAAAAGGTGGTGGTGTGCCGCTTTTTTGAACCACTGCAGTGCGTGTGGTGACGGTGCTCCTACAGTGCTGTTGGGTAGGGAGACCCAGCGGCGATGAAGGAAAGGCTGATTATATATCCAAGTCAGGATGGTGTGTGACTTGAAGGGGAACTTGGAGGTGGTGATGTTCCCATGCACCTGTTGCTCTTGTCCTTCTAGGTGGTGGAGGTCATGGATTTGGGAGGTGCTGTTGAAGAAGCTTTGGTTAGTTACTGCAGTGCATCCTGTAAATAGCACACATTGCAGCCACATGCGCTAGTTTAGGGTGGCGGATGAGCTGCAGATCAAGCGGACTGCTTTGTCCTGGATAGTGTCGAGCTTCTTAAGTGATGTTGCAGCTGCACTCACCCAGGCAAGTGGAGAGTATTCCATCACCCTCCTGACTTATGCCTTGGAGGTAGTGGAGATGCTTTGGAGAGTCAGGAGGCGAACCACTCTTCATAGAATCATACAGCACAGAGAGAGGCCATTTGGCCCATTGTGTCTATGCAGGCTCTTTGAAAGAGCTATCCATTTAGTCCAGCTCCAATGTTCTTTGCCCATAGCCCTGCAAATTTCTCCTTTTCAAGTATATACATCTAATTCCCTTTTGAAAATTACTATTGAATTGGAAAGTGCACTCCAGATCATCATAACTCACTGCATAAAAGATTTCTCCTCATTTCCCCCCTGGATTTTTTTTTTGCCAATTATCTTAAAGAATACCCAGGCTCTGACTTGCTCTAGTAGCCACAGCATTTATGTGGCATTTGCAGTCTAGGTTAAATTTAGCTCTTATAGCTTCCATAAGCCCTGCTGCTTTGGAAGTTCAGGAATACCTACCTTGTTGTACTGCATGGTAAAGATAGTTAGTTTCACCTTATGGCTATAGAATCTTAAATGTGACCTGTTGGGGTAATCCTGTTTCTTTTGGTGTCCTTTAAACAAAGCAGTTTTAAATGGCCTATCTGAAATGGTTGTTTACTACCTTTTTTAGTTCAGTTTCACTCCATATGCCATCACGATTAACAGGTTTTCATTCTATAGCACTGCAGATAAAAGGATTATGGTTAATGCAACATCTAACCATAGCACAAAGATTGGCATTTTAAAGTGGTTCCCAAATTGGCAATTGAAATTCCTTTCACTCCTGTTCTTGTAATTTGATACATACTTTAATACTGCTGTGTGCAGCTGAAGTGTGAGGAAGGGGTAGTGAGATCAAAATTTATTGCTTTCAAAGCCGCAACACGCAGCATTTCATGCCGTGAGTATTAGCAGCTCTGGATGTAATCCAATTTGTTGTGATGAAGGATACAGTATGAGGAGGTTGAAATTTTATCTATTTGCATGTTTAAATGGCTTTTTTAAAGCAGGCTGTATAGCATAGATATTAAATTATCAAACTCCTACACATTATTGTAGCATTGACATGTTTATTGCCTGATACAGCTGTGAACAGTCAGATTCCTGTTTCTAATGCCATGTTTGTTTTTGGATGACACTGGGTGTTTTTAATGTACCTAGCAATGTGAACACCAAGCACAATCTTTCTTATCTGCCTTAATCCAGCTGAATGTATCATTCTGGTCTGTTTCAGTTTGTCATTGAAAAGTCCAAACTTGGTCTTGCTAGCTAATGCTGCAGTTTGTGGAATCAGTTTTAATTATGCTCATCCCAGAGTATTGAAAGAAATAAGTGAGGAAATTGCAGATGCATTCATCATAATTTTCTAAAGCTCGCTAGATTCAGGAATTGTGCCTTGAGATTGGAAAATTGCAAATGACACTCCAATATTTAAGGAGGGAGGGAGAAACCAGGTAACTACAGACCCATCTGTTTAACATCAATTGTGGGGAAGTTACTAGAATCTGTCATCAGACAGTGACTGAGCACTTGGACAGGAATCAGTTGATCAAAGAAAGTCAGCATAGATTTGAGACGGGTAAGTCATGTCTGACCTAGTTTAATTTTTTGAGGCGGTCACTAGCATGGTGGATAGTGCTGTCTATGGATGATGTCTGTTTGGACTTCCAGAAGGCGTCTGATTATTAGCAAAAATGAAATTGCAAGGCATTGGAGGTGACCTTGTGACATGGGTTGTAATTGGTTGGGAAGTCGGAGACAGAGAGTAGAGATAAAGTAAATGTTCTCTGATTGGTGGGATGTGACAAGTGTTCCCCATGGATCTGTACTGGGCTTTTCACCATATTTGTAAATGTTTTGGATGAAGCAGTAGTGTTGTATATCCAAGTTTGCACATGACACTAAGTTAAGTAGCGCAGTTAATTGTGTGGATTGGAACAGGAAATTACAAAGGGACATAGACAGACTGGGCAAAACGATGCCAGATGGAGTTCAATGTGGGGCAGTGTGAGGACAGCCACTTGGTATCTGATAAAGACAAATGGAAATATTTTCTTAATGGTGAGCGACTATGAGCTATGGAGGAGCAAAGGGATGCACAAATCACTAAAAGCTAGTGCACAGGTACAAAAAGTAATCAAAAAGGCGAATGGAATGTTGGCCTTTATCTCGAGAGTTGGAAAACAAAAGTTAGGAAGTGATGCTTCAGTTGTGCAGAGCCTTGGTCAGACTCCATCTGGAGTACTCCATTCAGTTTTGTGCACCGAACCTCAGGAAAGATTCACCAGAATGATACTAGGGCTTAAAGAGATAAATTATGAGGACAGGCTGCATAAACTTGGTTTGTATTCCCTTGAGTTTAGAAGTTAGAGGGATGATCTAATTGAGGCGTTTAAAATGATAAAGACATTTGATAAGGTAGATAGAGAGAAACTATTTCCTTTGGTGGTGGAATCGAGAACAAGGGTGCATAATCTTAAAATTTGAGTTAAACCATTCAGAAATAAAATCAGGAAGAAGTTTTTCACACAAAGGGTAGTGAAAATCTGGACCTTTTTCCCCCCAAAAGGCTGTGGATGCTGGAGGTCAATTGAAATTTTCAAGACTGAGATTTTTGTTAGGTAAGGGTATCATTGGATATGGATCCAAGGCGGGTAAATGTTGAGGTACAGATCAACCATGTTCTAATTGGATGACTGAACCAGCTCGAAAGGCTGAATTGCCTGCTCCTTTCTATGCTCCTTTCATTGGTAAATGTAACAAATTGGTGCATTTCCAGAGTGGTGATGTGCTTCAGAATATTGCAGTTTGATGAAAAAGGCCTTGTACCACTTGATCTTGCGTGTCCTATAAAGGGAGTATAGGGAGGAAAAATAGGAGATTAGGTACAGAGCTATTTGGGAGAATTTGAGAAGAGAAGTAGCTAATGGGACTTGGATGAAACTTTGTCTCTTGAACCCATTAATAACATTAGCAGGAATCGATTTAAGTTGCTGGTAAGCGATTACTTTTGGTTGACACATTGCTGACAGGGTAACAATGTGCTGTGTTATGTTAGAAGTTTGGTAGATTGCTGTCAAACTTGACATTGGCACTGCTAAATTGGATGGGTATGGGGGGCTCTGCTTTCAAAATTAAATATTTAGCTATCAACTCTTCAAAGATGATTTGCACTGGAAAGAAGTCCTTTGCTCTTGGTTGGTGTTTTGATCTCATTAGTGTCTTACTCTGATCCTTTTGTGCCCATGGTGCTTTTTCAGGTCATCATCTACACTTGATCTTTGATTCATGTTTTGGACTTTGCAGTTGTGAGTTCCGCATTAATGTTCTGTTCTGAAATGTACTATTTAAAAATTGTTAACCCTATGTCGTTACTGATTACCCTATAAATTAAAACTTGTTAGTGAGTAGCAGTTTTAGTTCAGTAGGTAAAGGCAGTGTGTCGCTGAGTGCACAAACCAGATATTCTTGGGTTCAATTCCTGGCCTGTGCTGCATTTGCTCATCCCAGCTGGGATGGTGGTAAGGGTGCTTCACAACCGTTCCAAAATCAGACTGCTATCCAGTGACCCCTGATGGAAAGCGCATATGTGTGTGGATGTTTGGTGAGGATAGGATTGGACTACGTTAGCCTGCTGACATTCATTGTCTCGGCTCACACGTAAAGAATGGGGCACTAGTACATGTGGAACCATAGCCCAGCAAGGAGTCAACATTTTCAGCAGACTGGGGAGAGCATTGAGAAAGGGAAAAACTGACTGGAGATCTTTTCTTGTAGCATCTCTAACACCATCAGTTCTTTCTATTCACTAATTTTTTTTTTGCAGTTACAGTTGTTTGAGCTCTACACTTTTCTTTGCCTTTCTATATTTAATGCTGCAGGTCCAATAATGGGTAGGCACACAGGTATTAGTGTGCCGCTGTTATGCTGCTTTTATAATTTCAGCTCTTCCGCATCACAGAGCCCTAAATCTTGCTGCTGTGCTTCATTGAACAGCAGGTTCTGAATTTTCTATTTGGCTGCTATGTAACGTATTCATGTGCAAGCATGCTGATCTTTCATTTTAATGTTCTTCCATAGCTCATCTGGTCAGGTGTAGCTGTTAACAGCAAATACGATGCTGCAATCAAAATTTTGACCACATTATCGTAGCAGTTTATTGTAGAGAGTGAAGTATTTACTAAAATTCTCATTCTTGTTTTTCAAATCCCTCCATGCCCTCGCCCCTCCCTATCTCTGTAACTTCCTCCAGCCCTACAACCCTCCGAGACCTCTCCGCTCCTCCAATTCTGGCCTCTTGCACATCCCCGGTTTCAATTGCTCCAACATTGGCCGCCATACCTTGAGCTGCCTAGGCCCTAAGCGCTGGAATTCCCTCCCTAAACCTCTCCGCCTCTCTATCTCTCTCTCTCTCTCTCCCCCTTTAAGACGCTCTTTAAAACCTGCCTCTTTTGGTCACCTGTCCTAATTTTTTCTTATGTGGCTCGGTGTCAAATTTTGTCTGATAACGCTCCTGTGAAGTGCCTTTGGATGTTTTACTATGTTAAAGGTGCTATATAAATGCAAGTTGTTGTTGCTAGCATTTTCTTTACAGAATTTTTATATTGGAGGGAAACCTTTGCTGCTATCACTTTATATCTTGCATTTTTGAAGGCTAGCTTGTCGAGGCAGTCAGTGTTCCTCATAACTAGTGCAGACTGCAGCCAGCATAAAACTGCCTTTCAAGGAGCAGTTGCATAAAAGGATGTGATTTTATCTTCTCATGCCCAGCAAATTATTGTGGATTTAATCTTGGGAGTATTGTAAACACAGGCTCAAAGTTTCCTACCATTTTGTGTGGGATTTTTGTTGTCTTTCAGTGCATCAAGTATTAGAGAGAATAGTTGCTGAACACTTACCGCTGAATATCTGTTGTATTTTCTTATAATAGTGAGAGAACAAAAGGGCTGACAGTTAATGCGTTGACATAGTGACCTATCATTAAACAGCCTCCTAGCAACCCTTTATCTGCAGTGTTCGGTGCTATAAGAGACCCTGTTCATGTCACGGGTTTCTGTTTACTCAGAATGGTAAAACCATTCTTTGTATTTTGATATCCATTAAATAAGACATAAGATGAATTCAAGGAGACAGCTTCCCTTTTGTGTTTTCCCAAAATAATGTTCCCATTTCATTCCTTATTGACATGAAATGATTAAATTTTCATTCTTAATACTTTGCGTAATTACTTGCGTACACCAGTAATGTGCATAACCCTCGGAGGTAGCATTTGGGGGACACAATAAAAAGGTTTGTTAATTGAAATAAGGTGGTTTCTTCCCTGTACACAGGATTCGGATAACAGTTATAAAGTCTCTAGCTGATTTAAATTCACCCTTGGTAAACAGGCTGTTTAAAATGCATAGCTTACGTAATGCACTCAAATAGCTAGTTAAGATTAAAACGTTGGTTGCTGCACATAGCAATTTATTGTGTGTTGGAATTTTGATCAAAATAACAGTGGAAAAACTTTTTTTTGTAGAGAGGATGAAGGATATTGCATATTTAATTTCCCCCCCCCCTCCATATCTATGCTGAAATTTTGTATGATTCTATAAAAATGGGATTTCATTAGATGATTCTGATGTAGAGCCAGAACTGGCACAATCACAGCTGAGTGGCTGCCTTCTCTACTGAAATTTTTAGCATTCTAAGAAACATAGTATGCTTTATCTACCTATATGTTTAAACATGCTAATGAAATACCTGCTTGGAGCGGGAGGGCTATCGTCCTCTGAGTCAGTTGCTATGATTACACTGGGTACCAGACTAAGATGCAGACTTTGTAACTTCTCCTTATCAAAGAAAGAATGAATGAACTTGCATTTATATAGCATCGTTCATGGCCTCTGGACATCCCAGAACGCTTTACAGCCAATTTAGTAGTTTTGAAATCTGCTCATGTCTTTGGAGTAGGATTTGCACTACAACCTTCTCATTCAGAGGCATGAGCGCTATCACTGAGCCAAGGCTGACATTTCTAATAGTGTGGTTGGAATGAAGCAGACATTTTATTTGTCAAATTTTAGATGCCTTACTAAGGATGTTGTAAATGTGGGTTGTGTGGGGGTGGCGGGGGGGAAAGAAAGAATAATTTCATTTACAGCTATTGACATGTCTGGATTCTGTGTTAATGGCTAGAACTTTGTGAAATGTTTAAATCTTGATTTGGAAGTAACATGAATGTTATGAAACTTCATACAGTACCTAAAGGGATGGCACTGTGGAAAAATAATATTAATGTACCCAGGGATGTGATTTACAAAATTACCAATCCAGGCACATCCTGTTGTGAGACAGGCAGTAAACAGAGAGTCCAATCTCCTGTTTTGCACTTGCCTCATTCCAAAAACACCACTGGGTTTAATGTCGCAAGCCAGATGGGAGTTTTAACTGCCTGCTAGTGTTAATTTGTGGGTTTTAATTGATGAGCGGCTGTAAATTGTGGAATCCAGATGAAAGTTATAGCATTAGTGTAAATGGACATTCTCTGTGGATTTTAGTTAAGAAAATTGATTAAGCAGAATTGAGCCAGCTGATCTGGTGCCAAAACCAAGCTGGTCAAAACTACTCCATTTCAGATCTAACTGGCTGTCGACCATAGGATTGGGTTGCAAAATTCTTCATGTCTCAAAGCAGCTTCATGTTTCAAAGCAGCTTTTTTTTTGTTAGAAAGGAAGTATGAGGTACAAGAAGCTTTATTATGAAATGTCAGGCACCGGATTAGTGTTTGGTTAGGGTAATAAAAATGAGCTTTATTGGGAAATAAAGCCAGTGTAAGTGGAGCCAGATTGCTTAGACTAGTCTTTGTGTCATTAGAGTGCCACCTGGTGGTTTATTTGCACAATGAATTTCTACTTTGGGATATTGGCCCAGATTTTGCTGCCAAAATTACATAGAATGTACTGCACAGAAACAGGCCATTCGGCCCAACAGGCCTGTGTTTATGCTCCAAATGAGCCTCCTCCCACCTTCCTTCATCTAACCCAACAGCATATCCTTCTATTCCTTTCTCCCTCATGTGATTATCTAGCTTCCCCTTAAATGCGCCTATGCTATTCACCTCAACTATTCCATGTGGTAGTGAGTTCCACATTCTTACCACTCTCTGGGTAAAGAAGTTTCTCCTGAATTCCCTATTGGATTTATTAGCGACTGTCTTATATTTATAGCCCCTAGTTCTTGTCTCCCCCACAAGTGGAAACGTTTTCTCTACATCTACCCTATCAAACCCATTCATAGTCTTAAAGACCTCTATCAGGACACCTCTCAGTCTTCTCTTTTCTAGAGAAAAGAGCCCCAGCCTGCTCAATCTTTTCTGATACGTATAACCTATAGTGGTGAGTTTAATGGCACTCGCTGTTATTAATTTGTAAATCGTCCAGCAACATTTGGCGAGGAAGAGATACCCCGTGAGTTGCGAAATGCCACAAGTTGCTGGACGATTTGTGCCGCTCCAACATTAGCCTCACGAAAATGGCAGCTTGCCCTCAACCTCCCAGTGAATTTCATGAAATTGCTGCATTTACGCATTAATTGCCAATCAAACTCGCCACAGAAACTTAGGGCCGCTACTTAACAGCGTAAGTATCTTTTTAATGAAATATATATTCCTGCAACGCCACTCAACCTTTCCGGTCCAGAGAGGGAACAATTTGAATTATAGAGTCTCATTCCTACAATCTCTAAATTGTTGGTAGAGATTTGAAAAATTTTATATTTTAAAATTTTTTTCTTACTTTTCCTTTCTGCCTTTTTTTTCTCCTCTTAATCCAATCTTTCTTTCCCTCGCTTTATTTCTCTTTCTGTGCCTGATTTGACTCTAATTCACCCTATTTCCTTCTCCGTCATTCCTCTTTCTTTCTCAATCCTTAAATCTCATTGGTTACGACGATAGACTGTTAGTCCCGTCGTTCACCAAGGTCCCAGATTCCTCGTTGCCGCTCGCACGTCCAGCATCTTGAAGGGCTAAAAATCTTCGAGCTGAAAGGTGAGGGAAAAAGTTTAACTAACTGGGCATGCCGTGAGATGCCCTACTCCAGCAAGATCTGAGCCATTGTTTTGTTAAAAATAGAATTTTATTCTAGGCAATCAATCTCCTACAGATTGCTCATCAATGACGTCATTTGTTTGATGCTACTGATTTTTGAGAGTAATTTTGCCATACTTAATCTGCTTTAAGGGGGAAGTTGTTTGGTAAAATATTATGCAAAGCACTTTATCAGGTTTGCAGAACAGGGAATGTGGTACAATATGTCATATCCACTAGTATTGTCTAACCGTAAGACTTTAATTTTAAATTTCATAAAACGGAAACTGGATTATTAAAGTTCACAATGCTGCAAGACCTCAAAACCATGGTACTCTTTACCTCCCTCGGTCTTCCCTTCGTACCATCTACAAGTTTTGAAAACCAAAGTTGGGTGTTACCTGCCCACAGCTTCCAGATTTACTTGGTTTTCTCTACTTTTTTCAACTTTGGTGTCAACTACTATGGGCAATTGCCCTTGAATTAGATTTCTCCATAAAGAAAAAAGGCCACATCTTCCCCAGTGGCCAATGTGACGAACAAGGAAGGGGGACTTTGGGGCAGACTGCTTATGAATCTGAAGCCACCCACAAACACACTAATGCAGGGTATCCAAACTACAACTTGTGGGCCCTCAGGAGGGCCCCATCCCTGGCAATCTGGCCCCTGGCCCATGAAGCCTAGGCAACTTAATCCTATTTGTGCTTATTTATTATTTGCTGATTTGAATTTTGTGGATCTGGAAATCTGTTGCAAGTGCTGTTGCCTCATTGTTGGATAAATGCTCAATCAGAACACCAAGAACTGTTAGTATTAGCAGCCTGAGATGTATGCAATTAATGGGAACATGGAGTGAAACTTTCCTGAGGTTCCATGGATGCTCCTGTTCAAATGGTATTATATGTCTAGTTTTAATATAGCTATCAAAAGTTATTTTTTCCAGGAGACTCAACAATTTGTGCTTAGAAATGAAAATGAAAGGAGATTTTGTTGTAGGTACAGTCCCTCTTTTAAAGGGAAAAATGACCGTTCAGTTGCAGCTCTAGTTGAAACACATTTTATTTCTCTCTTTGCAGCATCTTTTAGGTAGCAGTGAACCTACTGTGGTACAGTTGTGGGTCTCATATAATCGTAAACCCATGAAACGAGCCCATTTCCTCACAAGATATCAAATAGCGGTGAGTGTCTGTCAATATGAACATCAAAAGCATAAGCCCTTTATTGCTACATGAATTAATGTACATCTTTTGCTAAAGTCTGTCTTAGACTGGAGAAATCCAATTGCCTGAAAACTTAAGGCCATGCCAAAAATACGAGATTAGATGCCTGTCTGTGGGCAACAAGCTGGTTATGATTCTGACACATGTTAATACACCGACGTCCTGTGCTACTGGGCAACTTTTTCTTCACTGCAACATCTTCAGTACAACGCAAAGGTGTGGCATACTGCCTGATGTGATTTAGAAGTGCAGTAGCAACGTTATACAATTGAGCCACCAGCCGATCAACATTTCTTAACTGAATCTATTAAAATGATGAAACAAGCTGTCCAAATGAGCACGATTGTTTGTGTAAAGTAGTGGAGTTACATTCTCTGGTTGTATTTGCATTCTTTTCTTTTCTTTCCTTCCTTCCCTGCTACGTGCAAGTGAGCCCAGGGTTGGTGCCGTCTTTCTTTCTCTGCCCTCCCCATCCCTTGGGGAAGCATGCATCAGCATCTTACCAATTTTGACTCCAGTACTGTAACCTGCTATTGTATACTGCTGGCATTGAAAAAGAAGTGTTTCTGTTTTAAGTAAAGCTTGTATTAATGCAATATATATAACAAAATATGAATGTTAACTTGTATTTTAAGTTGGCATGTGATAACATTTGATGTCACTTTTCTTTTACATGCTGTTCAGGAATATTATGTGGCTGATGCATCAGAAGATCAGGTGTTTGTTTGTGTCAATCACAACAGTAATGTGACCAACCTCTATATCTCTGAAGCTGAGGGCCTGAAATTTTCCCTATCTTTGGAAAATGTACTATATTACAGTCCAGGAGGTGCAGGAAGTACAACTCTCGTGAGGTAGGTAAATGAACCTTGTGGTGCTTGAAAGAAAAAAACCAAAATGTTCTATTATATAATTGCTTTCAGCCAAAATGAGTCTATTTAGTTGTTGGGTGAGTATTTCTAGGTGCTTTAGGTATGACAGCACCCAATCTGACAGACTAGCACAGATTAGGTGAAAAGTAAAACTTCCTTCGTTCTGCCTGAGCCATATACTAAAGGGGGGACATTTCCTTTTCCCAGACTTCGTATTGTTTGTCCGATCCATGATGAGTTGCGGGCAGCTTCACGCTGTGGACTTGTGCCCACAAACAAAGACCTGGGTTCAGACTGCCCAAATTCCCTCCCTACCCCTGTGGCTGTGTATGTGAAAGGAGATTGTATGCTATTCTTGTCAGGATGCTACCCTAGGACCCACAGTATTCCTACTCCTTACACTGCCCTATCCCCACATCAGTAGTCATCCATAAATCTGCAGTTAACCTTCCACTGTATCCACATTTGCCATGCTGTGATTGTGCTGTGTGTTTTCCAGTAATTCTGTAGTATTAACCAATCATCTTGATTTCCAATGATTAGTTTTCTATACTTTAGAAAGCTCTCAAATTATTATTGTGGACTGTGCATATAACTGTTTATGGAGACAGCTGTCAGCAAGGAGGTATGGGATGCATACTTGAAAATTTAGTTGCTAAGATATTAGCAAACAAATGCTTAAGGTTTCTTTGTGTGCTATTTTAACTGAGGAAGTAACCTGTATTTTAGATGAGTTACTTATGCTAAAAAAGAAAAGAAATTACATATTCTAATATTTGAACAGCCTGCTTTTAAGGCAATAGAAATATGGATAGTTAGTTCAATGCAAAATTTAGCAAATTACAATACAGGAGTGTTGTGTCTCTTGTAAGTGCTATTTGCACCAGCACGTACAAACCCCACAGTGCACTTTAAACATTGGTTTAGCAAATAGGGTTGGCTACTGTTTATATAATACAGTTTCATTAGATGCTGCCAACATAATTACTCCATCTATTGTCACTCAGATAGTTAGAAGAAAACCTAAAATTCAGCCCCAACTTTTGGGGAATATTTCCCAAGTAGTAAGAATATGATGGTACTGCAGCTGACTTAAGGTAGATTTTACATCAGGCGTCCCCCTTGGTTCAGTGGTAACAATCTTGTCTCTAAGAAGGTTTTGGGTTCAAGTCCCACTCTACTTGAGCACATAATCTAGGCTGACACTCCATGCAGTATTGAGGGAGCGCTGCACTTTTGGAGATGCAGTCTTTTGGATGAGACGTTAAACCGCGGACCCATCTTCCCCTCAGGTGGGCGTAAAAGATCCCATGACACTATTCGAAGAAGAGCATGGGAGTTCTCCTGGTTGCCTGGCCAACATTTATGCCTCTGCAATCATCAATAAAACAGATTATCTGGTCATTCATTTCTTTTCTTTTTGTGGGACCTTGCTGTGTGCAAATTGGCTGTTGTGTTTTCCGACATTACAACAGTGAATGCACTTCATAAGTACTTAATTGGCTTGAAGCACTTTGGGACGTCCTGAGGTTGTGAAAGGTGATGTATAAATGCATGTTCTTTAATTTGGCTAATGTTTATTCCGAAATTTTAACTTCAAAGCTGATTAATGGGTAACTGACTTTTTTTTTAAAAAGTGGGGACATCTATTTGGTAAAATGGTAGAGATTAGCCCAGTTTAGATTTTGCACTTTGTTTTTTCACCTCTGGATCCCAACTTCAGACTTGTGGGTTAAATCTCACAATGCAATATTAATGGAGATTTTAACCCATTTAAAGCAAATGGGTTTAAATCTTGGTTGAAATAGCAGACACAAGAATTCCACACGATTGCATTAAACATTCATACACTAATAGCTCACAGATTTCATTTCATCCGATTGGCTTCTTGCATGGAAGTTATGTTGTGAAGAGTCAGATTTTTGACTGCAATTCATATAATTCAGAAAGCTGAAACTGTGTGTGCTTTAATGAAGAAAATTGCAAAACTGGACATGTGAAAGGGCTACAAACTCACCATGTACAGAAGTGTTTGAAAGTCAGTGAGTCAATTGGCTCCACCAGGCCATCTGAGGGAAGTTGACAGTGGATTTGGGGTTGCTTGTCTGAGGGAAAGAAAAAAGATCAAGGAGCTAGTAAACATTCTCATGACAACTGGCAGCTAGTTTGAGAGCAGAAGAGGTTTTTCTCCACAGTCAGGGACTCTTGTATAGTGCAAGAGCAGTGAGCAATGGGGAAATTAATTGAACAAAAATGCAACTTGAATCTGTGTTGTGGTGAACTGCAGGAGTTTGTTAGAAAGATGAAATGTAGTACACAACAAGATTATATTGTTATGGGTGATAGAATGGTAATTAAGTATCAACCAGTGCAGAAACCAACTGACACTGACTTTATTTTCCATTCTATTTGCCTAGATACCGCCATAAGGTTGGAAGGGAATTTTGTATCTGTTTTGTAGGTTATTGCGGAATTGGCAGATCCTGATAAAGTAAAAGATCAATTTAAATTTATGGTTGACATGGAACATACCATTTCCATTTTTTGCCCAGTTTACCCCTCCTGAAGGCATTGGCTTCTACTGAGTGTGGTTCCACAAATGCTGACTGCTCTCTGATACTTGATAAGGTGGCCATACCTCATGTGCGGCTCAGTAATGAATATTGGCATTCTATTCTAATGTGGAGAGCATCACTGCTGTCCTCATCTTGCAGCAGGGACTTATGGATAATGATCAAGACCGATGGCCTTTATATTTTCCCCTTCCCCCAACCTAGGAGCAGTGAAGACAATTATAGTACCCCTGCTGCTGCAGTGGCTGCGATTAGCTCATTGAACCTGGAGGTCTGTATTTACAGGTTATACAGAATGTACAGTACAGAAGCAGCCCATTCGGCCCAAATGGACCATGTCGGCGTTAATGCTCCACACGAGCCTTCTCCCAACCCTTTTCAGCATAACCTTCGATTCCTTTCTCCCTCATGTGTTTATCTAGCTTCCCCTTAAATGCTGTTCACCTCAATTACTCCTTGTGTAGCAAGTTCCACATTCTCACCACTCTCTGGGTAAAGAAGTTTCTCCTGAATTCCCTGTTGGATTTATTAGTGACTATCTTAATATTTATGGCCCCTAGTTTTGGTCTCCCCCACAAGTGGAAACATCTTCTCTATGTCTACCCTATCAAACCCTTTCACAATCTTAAAGACCTCTATCAGATCATCCCTCAGCCTTCTCTTTTCTAGAGAAAAGAGCCCCAGCCTGTTCAATATTTCCTGATAGGTATATCCTCAGTTCTGGTATCATCCTTGTAAATCTTTTTTGCACCTTCTCCAGTGCCTCTATATCCTTTTTATTATATGGAGACCAGAACTGTGCACTGTACTCCATGTGGTCTAACCAAGGTTTTATACAAATTTAATGTAACTTCTCTGCTTTTCAATTCTATCCCTCTAGAAATGAACCCCAGTGCTTTATTAGCTTTTTTTATGGCCTTATTAACCTGCATAGTGATTTGTTTATCTGTACCCTAGGACCCTTTGCCCCTCTACCCCATTTTGACTCTTATTTTGCAAGGACTGTATGGCCTCCTTATTCTTCCTATCAAAGTTCCCTTTACAAACATACGAAATTGACAGACAGGAAAAGACCAGCTGGTCCATCAAGCCTGTCCCACACCATGATGGCTGGAGCTTCATGGCTAAACACTTCTTCCAAACTTTGTCTACCAAAGTTAAAAGCTGCCCACTTGGCTCAAAGTGGACCATGTTAAAATGTGCTCTTGATCTTGTTCCATATCCAAGCATAACATTTTTTGACTAGCTGGTTTTGAGTTCATTTGGATTCTGACGTACTTTGCTGCAACTAAGTACACTATAGGTCCCATAAGAGCTTTGACACACTTGTTTTAGTAGTGAGGCACCAGTTGAGCAAATAGTAAAGACGTATGTTTTATTGATTGGCTTCAGCAATTCTGAACCAATGGTTACAGTCAAATATTGCACAGCTAGGTCAGTTCACTTCCAGATGGTTCATTGTGCACCAAACCCCTGCTCCCCAGCCAAGGGGTTGGCAAAATCTCAGGAAGTAAAATCTGCTTTACTTGTGTAATGCAGCTACAGTGTGTGAAGCAGCAGGGGAATAGTCATTGTGACAGATATGTGTATTACTACAGGATGTTATCATGCCAATGATTTAAACAAAGTCCCCTTTGTCTACCAAAGTTGAAGGCTGCCCACTTAGCTTTAAGTAGACTAGTTTAAAATGTGCGCTTGATCTTGTTCCATAGTTTATGTATTCTAAAGAAAGGGAGGTTTTTATTGTAACACTGTTAACATGAGCTGCTTTGCCAGTATATTTATTTTGGTTACTTTGAACAGATTGAAATTGGCAAGAGATTTTTTTCTCCCTAGGCACACAAATGGAATATGGAACGGTCTCAATGTGACCTTTCAAGATGGTCTCTGCCAGCTTTTTACTGAAACTGTTTGTAATCTGTATTAAATTGCAGTGGATCAATGACATTATAGAAGCAAGATAGATATTCCATTTGTTTGTCTTATGGGAAAAACAAACCCCAACAAAAACTTGCATTTATACAGTGCCTTTAACGTAGTAAAAAGTCCCAAGGCACTTCACAGGAGCGTTATCAAACAAAATTGCTCACCAAGGAGATATTAGGACAAGTGACCAAAAGCTTGGATAAAGAGAGGTTTTAAGGAGCGTCTTAAACGAGGAGAGAGCGATAGAAAGGCGGAGAGGTTTAGGGAGGGAATTCCAGAGTTTAGGGCCTAGGCTGCTAAAGGCACAGCCGCCAATGGTGGAGCGATTAAAATCGGGGATGCCCAAGAGGCAAGAATTGGAGGAGTGCAGAGATCTTGGAGGGTTGTAAGGCTGGAGGAGGTTGCAGAGATAGGGAGGGTCGAGGCCATTGAGGGATTTGAAAACAAGGATGAGAATTTTAAAATCAAGGCATTCCCGGATCGGGAGTCAGTATAGGTCAGCGAGCACAGGGGTGATGGGAGAACGGGACTTTGTGCGAGTTAGGATACGGGGAGCAGAGTTTTGGATGAGCTCAAGTTTATGGAGGGTGGAAGATGGGAGGCCGGCCAGTCTGGAGGTAATAAAGGCATGGATGAGGGTTTCCGTAGCAGATGAGCTGAGGCAGGGGCGGAGATGGGCCATGTTACGAAGGTGGAAGTAAGCGGTCTTGATAATGGAGCGGATATGTGGTCGGAAGCTCATCTCGGTCAAATAGGACGCCGAACCTAAGCAGAATTCTTTGTCTTTCAAATGGGATGCTAAACCGAGGTCCTGCCTGCCTATGCAGGTGGACGTTAAGACTCTAATGGGAAAATGAGATTTCGTGCTAAAGGGTCCTCTTCACAAGCTAATTATGGATAAGAAATGCCATTCAGCCCATCTTAGTTCATCCATCCAGAAAAGCTGAACAACAACAACTTATATTCATATAGTGTCTTTAATGTAGAAAATGTCACAAGGCCCTTCACAGAGGTGTAATGAAACAAAAATGGACATTGAGCCAAAGGAGGTGATATTAGGTGGGGTGACCAAAAGCATAGTTAAAGGGGTGGGTTTTAAGCAGGAGAGGGAGGTGGAGAGAAGGCGGGGTTTAGGGAGGGAATTTGAAAGTGAGGCCCAGGCTGAAGGCATGGCCAGTGGCAGGGCAAAGTGAGAGGGGATGCACAAAAGACCAGAGTCAGAGGAATTGAGGGAGGGTTGTTGGGCTGGAGGAGGTTAGAGATATGGAGGGGTGAAGCCATGAAAAAACTTAAACATGAGGATAAGAATTTCAAATTGGAGGTATTGGGGGAACCAGAATTCAATGTAGGTCAGCAAGGACATGGGTAATAGGTGAGCAGGTCCTGGAGTAGGATCGGATACAGGCAGCGGAGTTTTGGATGAGCTGAAGTTGAATGAGGATGAGAAACCAGCCAGGAGAGCATTGGAATAGTTGTGTCTGGAGGTGACAAAGGCATGTTTGAGGGTTTTAGCATCAGATGGGCTGAGGTAAGGGTGGAGATAGGCGATGTTATGGAGGTGGAAGTAAACGGTCTTTGTGATGGAGAGGATATGCAGTCAATAGTTGGGCTCAGGATCAAATAGTTCCTCTTTTTGAGAGCACCTAATTGTGTCTTAAATGATTCCAGGGTTTTCACCTTCACTGCTCTACCTGGAAGTCCATTCGATGAACTTTGTGTGAAGATGAACCTCCTAAGATCAGGCTTAATTTTGTTTTTCTTTTTATTAATTTAAATCTGTGTCCCTCTGTTCTACTCCCATCATTTAATTTTAAATGAAAGTAAGGATTTACTTTTTTCTGTTCCCTTGACTCGCTTGTATAATTCAGATGATCTCTTATGCTTAGTTTTCTGTTCAAAATTAAAGGTGGCTGAAATTAATGTATTTACTCTCTTTCTTCTCTTTCTCTTCCCCCCCCCCCCCCCCCCAATACCCATCCCATCTCAAAACTCAATTTTAACTGAGTATTGGTTGAATTCTGTCAGCAGTATTGCACCTTCAGCTTCCCCTTGTAGTCTGAGGCTGTCTAATGTTGAAAATGCTAATCACCCTTTTCACATTTTGGACCTGGTGCAACATGGTGAGCCTGTAACCCCGTTCCCTACTCTTCCTCCGCACCCCCCCCACTTCGTTTTACACGATTCTCTGCCTATAAGGTTTGCTGTGTTGATGTTTCTGGCATAGCTCTAAATGTTTCTTGGTTGCTTCATTTATTTGTAGTGATAGCCCAGTGATGCAGCAAAGAACATTCCATTGCCTCCTAAGGAACTTGTTTCTGTCTTAAAATTCTCAGGTACTTTGCAAACGAACCATTTGCAGATATTCATCGTGTAGAAGGACTGCGGGGAGTTTACATCGCTACCCAGATGAATGGGTCTTACAGTGAGGAGCACATGAGATCAGTGATAACATTTGATAAGGGTGGAACCTGGGAACTGTTGCAGGCACCAACCTTTGGCAGTGATGGCGTCAAAATCAACTGTAAGGTAAGGATGGTAATGACTGGAACAACTCGTCTGTCCTATCAGATTATTAAAAACTGAACAAATTGCAAATTTAATCCTCCATTCTAAAAATTGTACTCTATCTTAGGATGTTGGGTTTTAGGTGCCTCCCTTCCCCATTTCTCCTTGTCTCTCCTTGAAGTGCAAGGTTTTTACTGGGAATATGGTTCCATAGATGCTAGTTTCTCTCTCTTACCTCACCCAAGTAGCCTTATTTGTGAATGTTGGCCTGTTATTCGAGATTGGTTTGGGGGGTTGGGGGGGTGGGGGGGGGGGGGACAAGAATCGTAAAGCCTGATCTCCACACGTGCATTTTCTAGCTGGTCAGTGGATATCTTTCGGAAGCTGACTTCTCTTTTTTTTTCAAATTTTTCTCCTACCCCCAAGCCCAGAGGTGCTCAGACCCTACTGCTGTCTCGACAAATTAGCAAATTCAGCTCAGGTCTAGATTGAACCAGGAACCCCTCCGATCTGCGTGGTTCAGTTACTTACTGCCTTCAGCAACTGGGCTAGCAGGGACCCAAGGTTTTACTTTTTGAACTTAATAGTTTTCTAATAGATGTTGAGGTTACTGGAAGATACTTTTTTTTCTTTTTGCAGTTTGACCAAGGTTGCTCGCTTCACCTGGCACAGCGTTACAGCCAGCTGCTGAACTTCCAGCTTCGCAGAATGCCCATCCTTTCCAAAGAGTCGGCACCAGGCCTCGTTATTGCTACAGGTGATGGTTTTTGTTTACCAAAAGAAACCTAATAAATAACTTTATTTAGTACTGAGCTGCCTCTGCAGTTTTATAAATTCAGTTACGGTACCTTTTGCCTAGAAACCGTTTCCATCATGCTAATGAAAAACCATCACCCGACTTAAGATCACCAACTTTTAGACCATAGTGATGTTAGTTCAGTGGTCATTTAGAAAGGGGGGTAGATTTCCTTATTCTTGTGTTTATGACTATTCTTGTGTCACCTGGGCCAGCTGAATGCAGAACCTGCCTGATTTTAATTTCCCTCCCTCCTCTAATTTTAAATGAATGGATAATTGGATGGGCTCCTTGCATGCGCTGCTCCCTGTCTGCAGGAAAAGGAAAATATGCCTGTTTCCAGCACCATCATAATGGAATGAATAGTATTTGTGCAATACAGATTGAATCTGTAATAGTAATGAAGTGTCTTAATACTTTCAATTGTCACTGAATGTCTTTTAGCATGCATTTGTACAATATAGTGCTTACTGTGAGGTAGCTGCACCTGGTAGTAGAACACTTCTAAACTAACTTCACTCCAGCTCCAGTAAGGTCTGCATGTTTGAGATTAATCTTGGTTAAGATTACATTGAAACTGCAGAACCATGTGCATGTGATCTTTTAAAGGATCATTCTGAGCATTAACGGTGTATTTTTGATCCATTCCCTGGTCTCTGGAGCCTACGCATCTGCTAGGGTTAGCCAGGCTGCATGCTCTCAAGTCTCTGTGAAAGCTACTTTTAATTTAACCATTAGGACATAAATGAATTGATTTTTCTTTTTCCTTGAGAGGTCTTTCCCACAACAATGCAGCAGAAATGGAGAACTTTGTGGTGTTGGGCTTGTACCAGCGTCTTGTCATTTCATGTACTGTCCCACTGCAATAATTTCCAGCTCTTTTTATAGAACATGCATCCATTGACACCTTGTCATGTCCCTCAAACATTATAAATTAATCTACAATGAATTGGCATGAAAGTGCAGCCATTGTTATTTATGTGATCGCAACAATAATTTTACTCCAGCGTTCCTCAAACAAAAAGATGGTGGAAGACCAGTTAATATACTTTTGAAGGTGGTAATTAAGGTTGGTCTCGACACTGGGAGAACTCTGTTCTTCAAATAGTGCCATGGGGTTTATAATCAATGGATCATGCAGGCATGGCCTCTGTTCAACTTCTTATTGGAAGATCAGCATCACTCACCATGCAGAACTCCCTCAGTACTACCTGAAGTCTCAGCTTAGGTTTTGTGCTCAAGTGCTGGGGCTTGAAAACCAAGGAATAATAAAGCCTTTAAAACATATCAGCCTCTGAGTCAGAAGGTTGTGGGTTCAAGCCCCACTTGAGAGATTTGAGCACTTAATCTAAGATGACACTTCAATGTAGTACTGAGGGAGTGCCACACTGTTGGAGGTGCAATTTTTCAGATAAGATGTTAAAAAGAGGTCCTGTCTGCCCTCTCACGTGGACGTAAAAGATCCCAGGGCACTATTTGAAAAAGGGCAGGGGAGTTCTCCCAGCTAGTGTTTACCTCTTAACCAACATCACTAAAACTGTTACCTCATTTATCTCATTACTGCTTGAGGGCCCTTGCTGTGCACAATTAGGCTGCTGTCTTTCCCTATATCACGACAGTGACGACAATTCAAATGTTTTTCAAAAGCAAAATACTGCGGATGCTGGAAATCTGAAACAAGAACAGAAAATGCTGGAAATACTCAGCAATTCAGGCAGCACCTATGGAGAAAGAAACAGTTAACATTTCAGGTCGATAACCTTTCATCGGTTCTGACCTTATTGTGGATGATTGCGTTGACATCATGGCATTGATGGAAACTTGGTTTACTGGTGGTGATACCTTGCTCCTTACTGAAGCATCCCCACATGGCTATACTTTCCACCACCTCAGACTTTTTTTCTGTGCTAAAGGTGCTATATAAATGTAAGTTGTTGTTGTGCTTGTGTGCACATGGTCACTCTACTTTGAAATTCATTTGTATTTGAGAGATGTTATAAGATGCCATATAAATGAAAGCCCTTTTAAACAACATTGAGAACTAAACCGGGGTTTTTGTAAGAAATGGGTTTAAAGGAACTACTTGGAGTGCATGTCCACAGATCCCTGAAGGTAGCAGGACAGGTAGATAAGGTGGTTAAAAAGGCATTCGGGATATTTTCCTTTATTAGCCGAGACATAGAATATAAGAGCAGGGAGGTTATGCTAGAACTGTAGAAAACATTGGTTAGGCCAAAGCTTGAGTACTGCGTACAGTTCTGGTCACCACATTATAGGAAAGATGTGATTGCACTAGAAAGGGTACAGAGGAGATTTATGAGGATGTTGCCAGGGCTGGAGAATTTTAGCTATGAGAAAAGATTGGATAGGCTGGGGTTGTATTCTTTGGAACAAAGGAGGCTAAGGGGAGATTTAATTGAGGTATATAAAATTATGACTGGACTAGATAGAGTGGATAGGGAGGACCTATTTCCCTTAGCAGAGGGGTCAATGACCAGGGGGCATAGATTTAAAGTAATTGGTAGAAGGATTAGAGGGGAGCTGAGGGGAAATTTTTTCACCCAGAGGGTGATGGGGGGTCTGGAACTCACTGCCTGAAAGGGTGGTGGAGGCAGAAACCCTCAACTCATTCAAAGATTACTTGGATGAGCACTTGAAGTGCCGTAACCTACAGGGCTACGGACCAAGTTCTGGAAAGTGGGATTAAGCTGGATAGCTCTTTCTTGGCCGGCAGGGACACGATGGGCTGAATGGTCTCCTTCTGTGCTGTAACTTTCTATGATTCTATGGAAGACCCAATGTATAGGTGAAAGAGAAAGTGACTTTTAGTGACTTGAGATGAAGGTGACTGAACAAAAAAAAAAGTGGTATCTTCAGTCCAGCAGATAGGAATGAAAGGAAAAGATAATTGAACATTCTGCTGCTCGTATCAACGTTGAATTGGCAGCTTAATGACCATGAAATGCTCTGAATTATTTAAAATTATAATTTGACTTGCTGTGTAATTGGGTTACAAAGGTGCGTTCTCTCAAGTCTGCTGTTTGCACATCCACATGTTATCTCATTGGTACAGACGAGGTAATTATAGCCCTTTTCACAGCGCTCTGCAAATTTGAATCCATATTGTTCCCTGATTATTTGTTTGGTCAGTACATGTCTGTTTCTTTCATACACTACTCTTAAAAGATTATTAACATTTAGAATGTGTTCTTAGAGGAAAGTACATATGACAACCCAGCTCTAACCATTTTAATTAATATTTTCAATATTTGTGTTGAACTGTGCTGTATTTATCAAAGGATGTAGCAGTGATTTCATGTGTGTTTCTCGTCTTCCTTCCCCCTCCCTTAGGTTCCATTGGCAAGAACTTGGCAAACAAACCAAATGTATATGTTTCAAGTAGTGCTGGGGCTCGGTGGCGTGAGGTAATGTGCTTTTGTACAACCCATTTTGTTGTCAGTTAATTAGCTGCACTAATAAGAAAATACAGGGTATTAAATTCTAAATTATTAAAAAAAATGTAGAAACATTGCTTTTAGAATGGGCAAATAATAAATTATATAACCTAAGACTACTTTAGTTTTGCATATTGAAGAAGGCATTGTACCAAAGTGCTACCAAGTGTGCTGATGATTCCAAATTGGGAAAATTGTAAATAGTATGGAGAAAATAGAACAGTTGCCGAAGGATCTGATTAAGTTAGGAGATTGGGCCAAAATATTGCAGCATTTAAAGTAGGGAAATGGAAAGTAATGAATTGGAGAAAGGAAACAAACTGTGGGGTGTACAAAAGAAATGGGAATAGTCTACAGGAAATCACAGAGGGAAGATCTTGCAGTTTCAGTGGAAAACACCTTTAAATCATTAACACAATTTGCGGTGGTGGTGGAAAAAGACAAATGAGATCTTACGATATAGTTCAAGGGATGGGGCACAAGTACCAGGTGGTGGTTATTAGTTTGTACAAAGCATTGATCCAGCCCCACACTGAGTATTGTGTACAGTTGGACACTGCCAAGGAAGGTGAAGCAGCGAAGGGCTTGGAAGAGATTACAAAAGGCAATTAAGTGATAAATGGGATTGACACTTGTTCTTTGAGAAAAGACTAGTGGTAATGTAGGATTATTATTAATTCTCTTTGCCCCTATGTTTAGGGAACTATATAACCCAACCACAGAAACTAGTATCAAGATTACTAAGCATTTTATTCGATTGCCAAATGACAATAATCAACAGATCTAGACGATGCTCACAAATGGAATACAGTTCAGAATGCGGGTTGACCAAACCATCTTGTTCCGGAGGACATCTCAGGTGGACATGGTACTATTCGAAGAAGTGCAGGGGAGTTCTTCTTGGTGTCCTGGCTACTATTTATTCCTCAACCAATACCACTAAAACAAATTATCTGGTCATTATCTCATTGCTGTTTGTGGGAGCTTGCTGTGCGCATATTGGCTGCTGTGTTCCCTACATTACAACATTTACTACACTTCAAAAGTACTTAAATGGCTGTAAAGCGCTTTTGGTCGTCCTGAAGACTATAATTTCTGAGATTTGTCCAACAGGTTGGAATGATTTTTTTTTGAATGGCTAACCTAGAAATGCGGAAGATGATATTAAAATGATAATCAACGGTATAGTTTTGTTAATTTTACAGACTACTTTTTTTCCACCGGTCCGCCCCAGTAATGCTGGCTGAAACAGACTGAGCAGAGTTTGCTCTTTTATCTGTATCATGTAAGCTGTGTCAGTTGTTCTGGAGTGCTCTGACTCGCTCACATATTTGACTTCCTTTGTTAAAAGCCTTGAGCTGTCATAAACCCATCCATATATCAATATAAATGTACCACAGGATTATAATTATGATATGGAAATGCTAATAAAATTGAACGAAAATCGGGTTTAGTTGGAGACCAGGTACTTTCCCACAGGAAGAAGGAAAAATGAGACAGTAAGAGTTCCAGCCTCTGTTTTGTGCACCTTTTTAAGTGGCTGGTTATAGAATGGTGGAGGTTTGCATTGTCAGTCCCCTTGCCTATGTGTAGGATGCTACACAGACATACCCATTTGGAGATTGACTGGAAAATAACATCCAAGTGAAAGGGGAAAAAATATTATGACAGTGTAAAGATTGCGTTCTGAATCTGTCTTTTGTTTCTCTTGTTCAGGCCCTTGAAGGTCCACACTATTACTCTTGGGCTGACCATGGAGGAATCCTGTTGGCAATTCCTCAAGGATCCCCTACTAGTCAACTAAAGTGAGTAAACCAAAGAATTGACTGTACTTTTTCATTATTACAATCTCTCACTGGAAAACTTTCTTCTCAATTACTTTAATAATCCCATCTTTCTGGTTTCTCCCCACCCCCAGCTCTATAGCAGTATTCAGTTAGGACTTTGATCATATTTTTTGAGCATTAGTTTTGTACAGTTTGCATTTCCCAATGTGGTATGGATTTAATGCAACAGTGAAATGTGTGCACGTGAAAATTCTTCAGCTGTTTGAGAACAGTAGAACTGCTGCATCATTTTACCTGTGCATCAATCTCTTTCAATGAATAGGTACAGCACCAATGAGGGGGAGACATGGAAGACCTTTAGCTTCTCTAAAAAGACTGTTGTTGTATACGGATTGCTCACAGAGCCAGGGGAGAAAAGCACCATCTTCACAATCTTTGGCTCGTACGCTGAACTGTCCCACAGTTGGCTAATACTGCAGATCAACACAACGTTAGCACTGGGTAGGTTCATGTTGTATGAAAGTTGACCCTCTTTTTTTTTTCCCCCCAAAAGAAAAAGTTTGGGAAGGAGAAGAAAACAGGCTATAAGCCTGCCCTGCTTAGTGACCATCTAATCTAAATAGATTTCCTTGATCAAAATCTTCATTCCATTTTTCTTAAACGCCTTTGCTTATTCACGTCTGACGACAGTGACTTATTTGCAGTCCTCCAGTATTCCCAAAGTTTTTATCTCGTGTATGAGCCCCTGGACTGTGAACACTGGGGGTGGGTATCATATCCATATTGATTCCTGTCGTAAACTAGCATCCACATGTTTAGACTTTCAGCTGGGATCAGTGGGTCCCACCTAAGTTTAGGGGCATTGAGGGTAATTACATAGCTTCTATGCCTACTCTAGATGATATTCGCTACCCCGCATAGACCATTGATCACACCTAGAGCCTTTCTGGGGTGTGTCTTTTTTATTTGATGAGTGTTAACTTGCAAAGTCCACTGAGGTGATCCTTTACACACTAAGATAACCATATTATAAATGCTTGAAATTGTAGTCCATTCTGAATTTATTTTAAGTCCTAACTTTACAAGTTGTAATGCAGTCTCATTTTCTGTTGAGGGCCTTTATAACTCAGTTGTGTATGTGATATCAGATGTTTTATGTGAACCTGTTCTGTGGTGTCTATATGTATGTGGTTGGTCTCTATGGTCTGCTTGTAGTTTGTTGGCAGATTTCAGTTTGAACAGATTGGACTGTGTTATATTGCGAGTAGTTTATGCAAGATGCTATATTTTGTGCTTTATGTTGATTCAGGCAGATACTGTAAGGGTGCAGTATTTCTCAATTGGTGGAATCACTAATGTAATTGTAACATCAATAGCCTCCCAGATAAAAGGAAACAGAACAAGGGTCATGTTACCTTGACACACTTGGATTTTCTCTGGGTGGGAGCGCCAACCTGCAATCTAATATTGTTAACTAAATTTCATCTGGTGCTGTGACAAACTGTATGGGTTCACTGCTATGTCATCATTGAAGAGAGATGGGATGTGGAAGAGCAAGGCTAACAAAAATTGAAGAGAATCTTGGGAGGGATGAGGGTACAGTTTAGGCTACATTACCTATTTCAAACAATTTGACAGTCAACTAGTTCCCAGAACAGTGAATAGATACTGAAATTGATCTAATCCCATTTTATCTATTTGCATTATACTTACTTTAGTAAACTGAATAGTATTTGCTTATTGCTGTTTTTTTAAAATTATACTTCTGGCCAGATAACATAACATTTGCAAACCAAATTATGTCCCTGCTTTGCATTTTCTACAGCTGCATTTTAATAACATTAAGTATTTCCTGTGTATCCATCTGAAAAATGAAGGTCTACTATTAAAGCTTGCATTTTTTAAAAAAATCACATGGTAGCCAGCTTGCTAATTGGGGCCATTATCTTTCCCACACTTTGGAGGCTTGATGTGGAATCATGGTTTTTAAGTACCTTGCCTAAACACCCACACTGCAATGCTGTTTGTTTTCAATAGACAGTGCTATGAACCAAGGCAAAACATGTGTAGGATAGAGTCATGCGACCTGATGCAATGTGTGATTGAATGTATTTCTCCTACTCGTTTAATGGGTATCGGTTAGTTCTGACAGTTATTTATCCTTTAAATTCGACTGCCATGCCAGTCAGTCAGCTACAGTACTGTAGAATTGCCTTGGATGAGCAGATAAACCAACTTTTCCATTTCAGGGACAGACTGTCCGAAGCGACCAACAATTTTCTAGTTCATTTTTGGATCTTGTCAGTAGGCTCCTTATGTAAGGGGAATTTCTTGCTTGTGGATTTAATTTATATATTCTCCCCTCTCATCCCAGGTCTCTTATGAGCATGAAATCATGCAAAGCTGATCCCTTTCTATTTTCTGGGGAACCTTCTGGGTTATTCATACAGAAAGACCTGACCTTGCTGATTTGGGTATGTTGCATGTGGGGATCATGGTGCAGCCATACAGGAGGTGACTGACTGACTGCCAGTTAACATTTCCCTACTCATTCTAAAATTACCAGTATAATACCCTTCACTGGGGAACCAGTATAGTCAGTAGATTATATGTAAATGGATCCAGCAATCCAATAACAAAGCCTATAACCATTTCAATACAAAATGTTTCAAGTAAGAAAAAAAAAATCACAATTGCAAATTATGCCAAGTGCAAGTCTTTCTATTTTAAACTTACAAATGCAAGTTCTTTCTTTACAGGCGTACCTTGTTCTGAGACTGATTACAAATTGTGGTCCCCTTCTGATGAGCATGGAAACGAGTGTTTGCTCGGCCGAAAAATTGTCTACAAGCGAAGAACCCCACATGCAACCTGTTTCAATGGGGAAGACTTTGACAGGCCAATCACAGTCAGCAACTGTTCCTGTACAAGAGAGGACTATGAATGGTAATCAATAGAACAAACTTTCAAAAGTTCAAAATTGAAAAAAAAATGGGCTTTGTAAATGTATCACACTGGAGCTGTAAGTCATATTTGTTCAGGTAACCTACATTCTTTATACGATGGATGTGTCCTATTGGAGATGCTTAAACAAATCAGTTCATCTTTCACTATGATATCATCTTCTCTCCAATATTCGTTGCTCAGTATGTTGAGCATCAGCTTGCTTAGTTTATTCAACAGAGTGATGTTGTAACTGAAACTTGCAGTCTTGCAATCCACCAGATGTGGGTGAGTTGTCAGTTTAAATCTGTTGCTGTACGGGTTTATATGCAAATCCATGATATCTAATATATGGGAAAGAAGTTATTCTGGGCCTTGCTGCATAATGGACCGTGCCCTAGCTGAGAAAGGCAGGTTATCTTTGCCAGTGTTGTTTGAAGAGGTTGCTTCCTGTAGGGAAACAACTTTGCTGTCTATTTTAAATTTTGCTATTGCAGATCATGACCCCTATTGCTGCTGGTGTCTGGAAAATATGCTCTCCTGTGATTGGAAGAGTGCAATATTGTCCCAGCAATGCATTTTGGTAAATGTATATAAAATATTCTTTCAAAATGCACATACTGTTTATTATTCCCGGCTTTAAAACCCATGATAATTAAATAGTTGCATCAAATTCTATTTACTTCAACCTGGATTTCCCAATAATAATAGATTACTGCTCATTCCAAGGAATATTTAAGCCAAGCAGATGAGGAAGGTTCCAGGTCGATCCCTGGTTTGTGCTAAAATAACTGATCGCAGCAGGGATGACAATAGGGGTGCTACAGATGTCCACAGCAGTTGTATGTTTCGTTGTGGTGGGGGGGGGGGGGGGAGGAGAAGAAAATTGGGTCGGGTTTCCACTCATGATAGCTACTGCCATGCAGGAATAATATATTTGTAGACATCAGGGTAAGGACAGGATTGGGCTTGGCAATAATGCTCCACCGCATGATCGGAAAGTTTGCTAACACTTGCTGTTTGGGCTTAAGTGATGAATGGGCACTTGGGCAAAGTGCCAGAGGAGAGCCAGCATCTGGAGAACCATATCCAACAAGAAGTTGACTCCTTCATTAGGGCAGATAAGAAAATAGGTGTGAAGGGAATTTGCTTAAATCCTGCTCATTTTGAATTTAGAAAACAGATTCAATAATATCTTTCAAAAGGGAGTTGGATAAATACTTGAAGGGGAAAAAATTGCAAAGCTATGGGGAAACTGCCGGGGGAGTGGGATTAATTGGATACCTCTTTCAAAGAGCTGGCACAGGCCGGATGGCCTCCTTCGGTTCTGTATCATTCTATGTGAATTCCAGTGGACTGGAAGGTAGCAAATGTTACCCCGCTATTCATGAAGGGAGGGAGAGAGAAAACAGGAAACTACAGGCCAGTTAGCCTAACATCAGTCATCGGGAAAATGCTGGAATCCATTATGAAGGAAGTGGTAACAGGGCACTTAGAAAATCATATGATTAGGCAGAGACAACATGGTTTTATGAAAGGGAAATCATGTTTGACAAATTTATTAGTTTTTTGAGGATGTAACTAGCAGGGTAGATAAAGAGGAACCAGTGGATGTGGTATATTTGGATTTTCAGAAGGTATTTGATAAAGTGCCACATAAAAGGTTAGGAATCTTACAACACCAGGTTATAGTCCAACAAATTTATTTTAAAATAAATTTGTTGGACTATAACCTGGTGTTGTAAGATTCCTTACATTTGTCCACCCCAGTCCATCACCGGCATCTCCACAACATAAAAGGTTGTTACACAAGGTAAGGGCTCATGGGGTTGGGGTAATATATTAGCATGGATAGAGGATCGGTTAACTGACAGAAAACAGAGAGTAGGGATAAACGAGTTATTTTCAGATTGGCAGGCTGTAACTAGTGGGGTGCCGCAAGGATCAGTGCTTGGGCCTCAGCTATTTACAATCTATATTAATGACTTAGATGACGCGACCGAGTGTAATGTATCCAAGTTTGCTGACGATACAAAGCTATGTGGGAAAGTAAGCTGTGAGGAGGACACAGAGAGTCTGCAAAGGGAAATAGACAGATTGAGTGAGTGGGCAAGAAGGTGGCAGATGGAGTATAATGTGGGGAAATGTGAGGTTATTCACTTTGGTAGGAAGAATAGAAAAACAGAATATTTCTGAAATGGTGAGAAACTATTAAATGTTTGTGTACAGAGAGACTCTGGTGTCCTGGTACAAGAAACACAAAAAGTTAGTATGCAGGTACCGCAGGCAATTAGGAAAGCAAGTGGCATGTTGGCCTTTATTGCAAGGGGGTTGGAGCACAAGAGTAAGGAAGTCTTACTACAGTTGTACAGGACTTTAGTAAGACCTCACCTGGAGTACTGCATATAGTTTTGGTCTCCTTATCTAAGGAAGGATATACTTGCCTTGGAGGCGGTACAATGAAGGTTCACTAGATTAATTCCTGGGATGAGAGGGTTGTCCTATGAGGAGAGGTTGAGTAGAATGGGCCTATACTCTCTGGAGTTTAGAAGAATGAAAGGTGATCTCATTGAAACATACAAGATTCTGAGAGGGCTTGACAGGGTAGATGCTGAGAGTCTAGAACTAGGGGGCATAGCCGCAGGATAAGGGGTCGGACTTTCAAGACTGACAAAAGAAGGAATTTCTTCACGCAGAGGGTTGTGAATCTTTGGAATTCTCTACCCCAGAGGGCTGTGGATGCTCAGTCATCGAGTATGTTCAAGGCTGAGATAGACTTTTGGACTCTCGGGGAATGAAGGGATATGGGGATCGGGCGGGAAATTGGAGTTGAGGTCGAAGATCAGCCATAAGCTAATTGAATGGCGGAGCAGGCTTGAGGGGCCGTTTGGCCTACTTCTGCTCATATATCTTATGTTCTTATGATTGTATTTTTTTAATGCAAGTTCTTGAGATGCTGGAATGTGCATCAGTATGATATATAAACTGATCACCAATACTGAAAACCAGCAACTTGTTGCTGAGAACACTTGTGAAGCAAGTTACTTGTTCTTGCAATGATTTAGGAATATTGCACTCTATATGAATGCCAGAAGATGCTGAAATTATATAATCATAAAATTAGAGCTAGGCCATTCAGGAGTGAAATCTGGAAGCACTTTTTCACAAAAGGGGTAGAAATCTGGAATTCTCCCTCCCAAAAGGCTGTGGATACTGGGACAATTGGAGCTTTCAATACTGAGATAGATAGATTTTTGTTAGGTAAGGGTAAAAGGGATACGGAGCTAAGGTGGGTAAATGGAGTTGAGGTACAGATCAGCCGAGATCTACTTGAACAGCGGAGCAGGCTCGAGAGGACGAATGGCCTACTCCTGTTCCTATGTTCCTAAATTTAGCGCAGCACCCTGCATTTGGTAAGGACTTTTTTTTCTACTGCAGATCGTTATTTTTTTTGTCTGAATATTCTTTGGTGGCTCTCCCATGGAATTGCTTGCTTTTAGTTGCAGGATATGATGTTTGTTCAGTATTGAGTAAAAACAAAGTGAAATCAGAGGGGCAAGCATACCTGGGATTTGGGAAGTGTTTTGTGCAAGATGTGCTCAGGTGTTGTAGTGAGAGTTGGTGGCTACTCGAAATTTATACTTGTTTGCTGTCTGAGAGCCCCAAATATCTTTTGCAAGGTTTCTCTTTTTTTTTTAATATAAATCCTATTCTTGTTGAAAATGGTTTTGGAGAGTGCAAATTTCTTGCCAATAATTCTCTCTAATGCATATTTTCTTTTAGTGACTTCGGCTTCAAGCTGAGTGAGGACTTCTCATCCGAGGTCTGCAGCCCTGATCCAGAGTTCACGGGCAATATGTACGCTCCACCTGTGCCCTGTCCCGTTGGTGTTACATACAAGAGAACAAAGGGGTATGTGTTCAGTAAATGCAAGGACTGCTGTTGTGTGTTTATGGCAATTCTCAAATCAACAAAAACTAGGCTGTTTCACAGTATTTATAGAACGAACTTTCATTTATATAGTGCCTTTCGCAGCCAATGAATTACTTTTGAAGTGTCATTAGTGTTGTAATGTAGGCAATTCTGGATGTTAAAACTTGGCTGAAGATGAACTTGATGATCAACCTATGTGTGTTTATTTTGGATTTAAGAATGATTGATTAATTGGAAATGCCGTGTAACTTATTCAGTCCCAATGTAAACAGACATGTTCCTTATTTGTTTTCCCAGTTACCGTAAAATCTCAGGTGATACTTGCAGCGGAGGCGACGTTGAGGTTCGTTTGGAGGGGGATATGCTGCCCTGTCCTGTGGGAGGTAAGTTGTAACCATTTACCTTTATCAAGGCTATTGAGGTTTCAGTGACTGGTAACCAGGTACAACATTAATATAATGGTATGGTGCCAGTCTTTTGTAGGCATTGGTCTGAACATATTTGTGGATATGCAGTTTCTTATTTCTCCTTTGTTGTCTTCTGAGATGCTGAGTCAGGCTGGGTTTGCTTTCTATGGCTGCTTCCCTGCCCTTGGTACCTCACCAAAATGTCAATTCTTAATGTGTGAGCCTTTCTTCCAGCAGATAACATCAAATGTGTAGTGTCCTTGATGTAAAAATAAGCTGAGAGGGAGTTTGGTGAGCAGAGGAGAGCAGTTATAGTCATTTGGAGTGGTTTAAGTATTTTGATTGTAGTTTTCATTTCCCATTTTCATTTGGGATTGGGGAGGGGGAGGTACTGTAAGTTGTTACCTGTAGATAATGGGAAGTTCCCCTGAAAGGTGGCGAGGTATATGAGAGATGGCAGTGCTTAATTTCCTTGGCAACATGAGCAAACGTAGAGTTTCACCTGTGGGGTAGAATGTTTACTTTCCACAGAAAAGCAAAAACTATTCGCAAGAAAAAATAGACGGACTCTCCCTCAATAATTCAGTTATCAACAAAATCGCCAACATGAACATTGAGGAAAATATTCAGGAATAAGATCACATAAAGTGACATTTGCAAGATAGCTGTGCATATATGGGGATGGGCAATGCTCACAACTGTTGTTATTGTGACTAACTGGATCACAGCAATGTCTGGTACATGTATTTGAAAGGGAAAGTCTGTCTATTTTTCTTACAAGAAGAGGGGGAAGAGAGTGAATGTTTCTATTTGTATCCCTCTTTTCAATCAGACAAAATGTGAAAACCATTTAGAGAGGCACAGATAATGGAAGGGAAACCAAGGTAGGGGGAGACAAAAGACTTTGAAAGTGGGGGACAAACAGTAAGTTACAGAAATATTGCCTACAACTGAACCTTTTGGACATGCATTTGTTTATTACTGTAGTGCCCACACACTGACATGTGCCATCTACATAGTTAAAGTATTTAAATAAATAATTTATTCTTTGATTCTGCTTGCAGAGGAAAATGAGTTCCTACTTTATGCTCTAAGGAGCTCTATTCATCGCTATGATCTCTCCAGGGGCACAGATGAGGAACTGCCACTTCGGGACCTACGAGGCACTGTAGCTTTGGATTTTGATTATGAACGCAACTGCATATATTGGGCAGACATTTCGCAGGATGTTATCCAGGTGAGCACAGTCTGCTACTCCTAACTTGGAGAGATGCGATAAGCAGTATATAGAACTTTGAAGATCTGTTTAAATACAGCAGAGAAACCCTATCTTAGTAAAATTCACTTTCCAGCAGCTGGCCTCCTTTCCAAGCTGGCTCATTATCATGCTGTTAAAGGTCTCTTATCAAGTGTTGTGGACAGGTTTTGAGGGGGCTTGGGTTAAAATATGATCAAGGGGGATTGGGTTAAAATATGATCAAATCATTATTTGGATCGTGAATGTTACCAGAGTTATTTTGAGTGATTTTATATATATTTTGTTCGTTAAATATATATTTTTTAAATTCTTGGAAATTAATAGCTTTATTAAGAGGGATATCTGGGTGGTGGTCCCCCTTGTGCTTCAGACATCAGTTTTAATTCCTTGCTTAACATTGCAGGAAGACTTGCATCAGTAGAAGTGCCCTAGTTTTATTTTATAAAGTTGAGACCTGTAACTCCATGAGTGCAACATTCATGACGTTTTTCACGTGAGTGAAATAAACCTGGTAGTGTAGACTTTCATTTTACCTCGAGCTACATCAAAACTACAGCACAGAAACAGGCCAGGCGTTTATGCTCCACACGAGCCTCCTCCCTCCCTACTTCATCTAACCCTATCGGCATAACCTGCTATTCCTTTTTCCTTCATGTGCTTATCTAGTTTTCCCCTTAAATGCATCTATGCTATTTGCCTCAGCTACTCCTTGTGGTAGCGAGTTCCACATTCTTACCACTCTCTGGGTAAAGAAGTTTCCCCTGAATTCCCTATTAGATTTATTAGTGACTATTTTATATTTATGACCTCTAGTTTTGGACTCCCCCATAAGTGGAAACATTTTCTCCTACTCTACCCTATCAAACCCTTTCATTATCTTAAAGCCCACAATCAGATCACTCCTCATCCTTCTCTTTTCTAGAGAAGAGTCCCAGCCTCTTCAGCCTTTCCTCACAAGTATATCCTCTCAGTTCTGGTATCATCCTTGTGAATCTTTTTTGCACCCTCTCCAATGCACCTATATCCTTTCTATTATATGGAGACACAACTGTGCGCAGTACTTCAACATCTGTATCAACATATGCCAAAGGTAGTAACGTTGAAGATTTCTTAACACTTCTGTTGTAAAATTTTATTGAACTACTTTACATACATGATAACATACAATACGAGAAGTCCCTCGGTGACAAGACTTCAGTAGATGTCCAATGTAGTTTTAAATCTCCTCACTTAGGCTGCTCCTCAATTTCTGGCTACACTTTTTAGCCCAATATCTCTGATCTTTGGCCACCCAGTACAGAGGGAGGTAGGCAAGTCAGAGACCCTTCTCTGAGGTATGCTCCCTGGCCATTCACAGGTCCAGGATGGTCGCGGCCCGTGGGGAGGGTCGCTCTGGCTGCCTGCCCATCTCGTTCTCAGTTTAGACGGTGCCCAGGTCGCCCTGGAGAGGGACCATGCAGTGTCCACTGGTATTCTTAGGACCTTCTTTGACCGGTGGGTACTGCAAGGCATAGATGTTTTATTGACACCGATAATAATGTCGTGGTTAAAATTAGGAGTTTATTTTAGTATAAATTTTTAAAAATATTTTATGTTAATCTTGACAGAATAAGTTATTGAAAGCCTTGTTACAGTGGTCCAGTGATATACTGAGGCATTCATATATTGCTTTAGGTTATATTTTAGTTACCAGATTGCCACTGTTCTTAATAATGCACTTTTCTCTGCTCAGCGTTTGTGCTTAAACGGAAACACGGGCCAGGATATAATAATCAAGGATGGCCTGCAGACAGTGGAAGCTTTGGCCTTTGACTCTATCAGTCAGCTTCTGTATTGGATAGATGCTGGAGCAAAGAAACTTGAGGCAAGTCTAATAAATGTTTTGTTTAAATATGAAAAAATAATTTTTAAAAGTTGCAATGTGTTAAATGTCCTTGCCCCATTCGAGCATTGGTCAGAGGCTAGGCTGGTCCCCACAGAGAGAAGCAATTGGTTGGGAGCCACCCTCGGGCATAATTCCATCTCCCAGTGGCTGGATCCTAACTGTTGTGAGCAGCAATCTGGGGCCTGATTCCCTTCTGCCAGACCCCTTATCAGAGCAATATCGAGTGATGTGGGAGTGAAAATGGGAGGAATAAAATATAAATATGAATGGGAGGGCTGGGTATAGTTGCAATGCACATTTCATAATGTAATTTGCAGTATATCAGAAACCAGTATAGTTGATGCTAGGTTAATGGGCAATTACTAATCGATTAGTGTTGAAATAACTGCTTGAAATAAGTTTAATATTGCTGCTGCTTTCGGGCCCAAAACCTGTATACTGGTACCTTTGTACAATTGTTTTTAAATTATTAAACTGGTTGCAATTCGTTTGAAAGCTGAAGTTTAGCCTTTTTTTGACAACTGAAGAGGAGGTTCTGTAAGGCATGTGTCCTTGCAGTGATAGTTGGTGAATAATGCTGGTACATCAAGAAAGATAAGAACAATGTAGCACCTTTGTGCGGCATGTGTATTGGTGAATATTCAGTAGCAGGAATGAGAAATTTCTGACTTCTAAATAAACAAGTTTTCCCCCCTTTTTCTCCTGCTCTTCTGAAGATGGAGATTCATGGTTAACTACAGTTCCTTGAACCTAGCTAACCAAGTGGTACATTCTTTACATTTGAGCCTAGACTGTCAGCAGGCTATAAGAGCAGCTAAGCCTGACCCTGTCCTCACCCCCCCACCCATGTCAGCATACAGAACTTTGGATAGTGATCAGAAGTACAAACTCAGGCTGACGTGTTGTTCCTCACTTCTTAGCCCCTACCACTCTGCCGATGGAGATAGGCTAATCTGGCACAAACCAGAGATGACCAAGGTGTCTGTGACTCAACACCAGTTACCCACTGAGCTGCTAGCCTTGAACATGCTTTTTAACTTTGGAACATAGAATTCCTTTCTTTATTCGAAAGGAAAAGTAAAAAAACAAGTAGCATAGATTAGTATACTATTTCCCAACCTTTCGGTATATGACTTCAGATTGAGACAATGAGATTTTAAACTTTTGCGCCAGGCTGCTAAGAGTCCCAAGTGCAATGTATTTAGTCGGTCTTGACCCAGTTGCAAGTGGATGCAAACCCACAGCACAAAAACTGATTAATTCAGCATTAACCTGACATTTGCAGCTATTCCATAGCATTGCTGGTGTGGAAAATGGAAATCCTGTAGATCGGAAATCCCGCTGTAAAGCAGAGATGTTCCTCGGGTAGTGTGGAGGGATTTTTACATTGCTTCTGATCTGTGTTGTGGTTGAGAGAGTGCAAAAATATGGATGAGTGTTCCTCAATACTCCCTTGAACGTAAAATTCCCCAAAAATGAAACAAACTTGTTTCTGCTGGATATCTATATTTAGATTGTACTTGGAGCTTTCACTCTGAATAAACTAGTCACCAATGGAACAGTCAGTTTGGTCGGCACTTTGAAGTTTCATTGTTTTTTACGGTAGCTGATTCCTCCTACCCATTTATTTATTAAATCCAGTGAATAAATTGAAAGTATTATTTGAATGATGTGATGATATCAATCTGTTGCAACAGTGCTCCTGTCTTGAAAATGTTTTTGGGAAAAGAACAATGCCTGGGGAGAGAAAGCAAATTATAAATTTAAAATTTGCTTTCTCATTCATTAGGTTTCAAATCCTGATGGAGACCTTCGCCTCACCTTGCTGGACTCCACCGTATTAGACCATCCAAGAGCTCTGGTATTAATTCCGAATCAAGGGTAAGTTTTGGGAGAGTAGTTAAAACTTGTGTCTCTATCATGCGTAACATTGTACAGTATGTCAGGAAAGTCCAAACGTTACTATAGAGATTAAATTCCTAGTATGGAACGATGGACACATGCAGTTTCCAAAGAGACTATATCCAGGGATGGTATTGAGGATCATCAATTATAAGGAGGACCAAGAGTGGGAGTTCTGTGGTGGAGCACTATTAAAGTCATGGAGACTATGTCTCAATCAAATAATGTACTGGTTTGTGTTGAAGGTCACTTGGAGGAGTTGGCTATATTTGACTTGGTTGTAGAATGGGAGCGGACCAGGTGTTGGAAGTCATCATCATTTATTCTGAAATAAAAACGTTGCCTATATTAACTTATCACTCGCACATAAATAAACACAAGTCCATCTGTTTTTTCACCCCCACTCAATACAATAGTGTTCCAGTACCTCGCCAGTGAGACTATTATTTGTATGCAATCCTAGCCAGTGAAAAACCAGTTTTATTCCCCCCAGCCTCCCGAGTTCGAGCTTCTGGTGAGGTGGTCAGATCAGATAATCATGCACTCAGAAAATTGCCCCGAGTGTCAGGCTGGTAGAGTGTGGGAGCGTTAACCTAATCTTTTCACCCACGAGCACTCTACCTAGCAATTAGCATAGAAATCAGTAACCCTGCCTGATTTCTGAGCCCCCCCCCCTTCCCTAGCCCAGGGGCATTGTACTGCTGTGGCTGAGATGGACTAACTACAGTTTGGAAATTAAGCCTTGGGACCGTTTGATCAGTGGATTTCACCACTCAGCCAAGGGAAGTTCAGCTGCCATTGTTACATTGGGTTTGCTGTTGGCCAATTTGTAAGTATTGCCCCTAAAGCTTCCCGATGTTGACTGATTGGGAAGTGATTTCATACAGGCCGGCTACAAATGAATTGCTTTCATTGTTAGCATCTGCAAATTTGTCTTATTGAAGCTACACTTTCCTAACACTAGAGGGTGCTGACACGCACTAAATTATACGTCAAGTCTATTTGTGCCATCCAATGGCACAAGTCCGCACTGCAGGAGCTTCAGCATCAGCAGCCGAGTTAGAACTGACCCTTCACTGTGTTGCTTTCATACAAAGAATTCCACCTCTCTGTATTGATTGGATGGTCCATGTATTTAGTGGGCTCTTCAGAAATTTCTAAAATGTAACCCAGACACACACAGACCACTTATTAAAATGATTTGTCACTTTTCTGTCTCGATGTCGAGGTATTAATTATTTTTTTTTAATGAATTTCCATCAGTAGGAAAGCAAACCTCACACTCATACTATTGCGCTAAACCTTTCCCCCTGTTTTGCCCTTCTATCTGCAGTCAAGAAGGCAAATGGAATGTTGGCCTTTATATCTAGAGGACTAGAGTACAAGGGGGCAGAAGTTATGCTGCAGCTATACAAAACCCTGGTTAGACCACACCTGAAGTACTGTGAGCAGTTCTGGGCACCGCACCTTCGGAAGGACATATTGGCCTTGGAGGGAGTGCAGCGTAGGTTTACTAGAATGATACCCGGACTTCAAGGATTAAGTTACGAGGAGAGATTACACAAATTAGGGTTGTATTCTCTGGAGTTTCGAAGGTTAAGGCGTGATCTGATCGAAGTTTATAAGATATTAAGGGGAATAGATAGGGTGGATAGAGAGAAACTATTTACGCTGGTTGGGGATTCTAGGAGTAGGGGGCACAGTCTAAAAATTAGAGCCAGACCTTTCAGGAGTGAGATTAGAAAACATTTCTACACACAAAGGGTGGTAGAAGTTTGGAACTCTCTTCTGCAAACGGCAATTGATACTAGCTCAATTACTAAATTTAAATCTGAGATAGATAGCTTTTTGGCAACCAAAGGTATTAAGGGATATGGGCCAAAGGCAGGTATATGGAGTTAGATCACAGATCAGCCATGATCTTATCAAATGACGGAGCAGGCACGAGGGGCTGAATGGCCTACTCCTGTTCCTATGTTTGGCTTTAGAAAAGGCAAAAAAAGGAAAGCTTTATTTTACAACAGGAGGAGACTAAAACTGAATATTGTTCCAGCAGGACCCGCATTGGATTAATTTGGATTTCTCCTATGTGGATTATGCTCTTCCTCCCTTGAGTTAAGCTCATACCTTTCCTGGCTGAAGAAATAGGCAGGGGACCTCCTTCCAAGCCTCTGCCAAAGGTCCTCTTTAGACCCCTGCCAGGCAATGTAGAAGAGCATTTTTACATTTGATCAGGATCTCGGAGAGAGATGTTTAAATGGAGAACAGTGATCAGCATCCCCCAACCCTTTTTAATCACCTTTCTTTCTGACACTACTGCAAATCAGGATCAATTGGAGATGGGGAAAAAACATATTTGATGGTTAAAAGGCAAAGAGATCTGGCTCCACCATCTTAAAAAATAAATGGTGACCCCATTGCAGCTTGCAGGATGCAAAAAAAATGTGGGTCTGCCTCGTCCTCTGGTCCCTGAAGGCTTTGTACTTCATATTAGAGGCTAGCGGTGATCTCAGCAATTTGAGGCTGCATGTCTGCTATCCACAATGTTCCTTTGGTGTTAAAATACCCACAAGATGATGGACTCTGACCTCGCGTTTACATCCCTGTCTCCAGGGAGTGACCTGTCTTTCCCTTCCTGCCATCTGATGATGCAGCTGAAAGTAGAAACTTGCTGTGGAAGTGTCACGCATGAACTAACTTACAATCACACCAAAATAATGGTACAAAATTTTGCTCTGCCTATTTTTAAAAAAAAAATCCTCCAAGCACAGAGATGAACAAAACATTTTTGTATATCCTGCTGTAAATTTCAGTGCTGTTCTGATTGGCAGCATGTAACTTCACTCACTGCAAGATAGATAAGTTACTTTTTAAAGAACTTTAGATTTAAGTGGTGGTTTCTGTCCAGTTTGTTGGTCTAGTGCGGTGCTCTTTTTGTGGTTACATCTTTTTTGCTTTGAAAAAGAAACACACTTTGACTTTTGGGTGAGGATGGTGAATGTGAGATGGTGATGCATCCTTCTGGTTTGCAAGAGACGGACCCTTACCCATTTTCCTTGGCATAGGTGAAAGTGTAGATTTGTGGCTACTATACTAAGTCGACTGGGTAAAAAGTACTTTCATTTTGAATGATTATGGAAATTTGAATTTCACAACCCAGTTTCTTTATTCCTCCTAGATATCCAATCTTACTAAAATTACTTGTTGCTACTGAACCCCTAAGTTATGTGATAAAACAGTCAAAGAAAAGTCACTTTTATTTCCCTTTTAAAAGTACATTAAAAACAGTTGTTGCTTCATCGTCATTAAATGATGCTTGTCCTCTGGTGCAGCAAGTGTTAAAACAACCAAATTTATATGTAATATTATGTAAGACAGTGAATTTTATCTGTCCTGATATTCTCTCCACAGCCTGATGTTTTGGACAGACTGGGGTGGTGCTGCAGTAGGCATTTACAGAAGTGAGATGGATGCATCCAATGTCACTCGAATCATTACCGATGGCATTAAATGGCCAAATGGAATTACTGTGGACAGCTCCTGGATCTATTGGACCGAAGCCTATGTTGACCGAATTGAACGAGCGGACTTCAATGGTGGTCAGAGATCTGTATTAATACAGAACCTTCCTCATCCATATGCCATTAGTGTCTTTAAGGTATGAGATTTAGAATGCTGGGCCCATCATTGTCACTTGCAATAATTGAATTTAAGAAACAAACCAAGAAGTTCAAAATGAGTTTACAAAAAAAAAGTTCTGACAATTGTGAAATCAAAATGTTTACATGGTCATTACTCCTTCCTAGTTTTTGTTTTGATATTAGCCCTGTTTCGTATACTGATTTTTAATCTGCTTCTGTATGTTAAGAAGTAATAAGTACCTGGGATGTAAATAGTTTTCATACTACCATTTTTCCTAAAATTAGTTCTCTTCAATTTTGCTCAGTAGCTTTTTTTTTTGTTCCCAAGACTTCCCACAATTAAGTAAAACTGTTGTGATGGAGACAGTTTTTCATAAATGAAACATTTAAGCATACACTGTCTGAATTGCCACTAAATGTTTTAGCTTAATGCATTTATTTACTTGGCTGTGATGAAGTCATTGCTGAATGTATTACATTTTAAAAGGTTAAACAGGTGAGTGCTTGAGTGTCTGTATAGATTTTTATACTTGCCCAAGAGTTAACAATATATTTATTTTCCAGTTTTTCCTCACCCCAATTTTTATCCTTGCTTTCTGAATGAGCAGACGTGCTCAGGTTTTGATCTGCAAGTGCCAGAAGCCCTTTGGTACATCACCCAACTGGCCAGCCTTCATGTGTGAGCCTGATCAAGCTGTGTATTGATTGTATAGAGCATTGGAGCTGAGCCGGATCCTGGTTTCACCTGACATTCACACACGAGCACTCTCCAGCAGTGGGTTAGTCAGTGGCGCCAGTCAGAAGCAGGAGCCCTAGTTAACATTTTACCCCTTTCCCTAGCACGGGTAGCAAGGTCAATTTTAGTGCTGCCTAACTGAGTGGAAAAAGAACCTGATTCGTGTAGCATCTTTCACATGGTAAGGAGTAGCCAACCTATTGATCGTTTTTTGAAGTGCAGTCACTATTGTTTTGTAGTCAAATGTGGCAGCTGATTCCCACAAACAGCAAATGAATGAATGACTAGTTAATCTGTTTTGTTGGTGTTGGTTGCAGGAGGAATGTTGACCAAGGCACCGAGAGACCTCCCTACTCTTTGAATATTGTTATGGGATCTCTTATGTCCACCTGAATAGGCAGATAGGGCCTCAGTTTAACATCTCATCCAAAAGACAGCACCTCTGATGGTACTGCACAGGATATCAGCCTAGGTTATGTGCCCATTCTGGGGCTTGAGCGCAGAGTCTTCTGACTCCAACAAGTTCTAATTTCTGAGCTCAGCTAACTCTGCAGAGAATGGGAATCAGATTTTAGTCCTTCTGGCCTTTGTGGCTTGGTACTACACCACACATGGGCCATCGGGAGAGTCAAGTGCCAATCATTTGGCGCTATCAATACCACTTGATAGTGCTACTAAGCGAGCAAGCTGACTATCATCTAAGTCAGAAGGTTGTGGGTTTATACCCAGTCCAATATTTGAGCACATAATCTAGGCTAATGTTTCGGTGCATTATTGAGGAAGTATTGTATTGCTGGAGGGCTGTCTTTTAGATGAGATGTTAAACCGAGGTCCCATTTAGGTAGACATAAAAGGCTCCTTGTCACTATTCGAAGAGGATCACCGAGTTCTCCCAGTGTCCTGTCCAACGTTCCTCCCGCAACCAGCGACCCCAAATAAGCAGGTTCATTCATTGAATGTTTGTGGGACCTTGACATATGCAATTGGCTGCCACATGACATAAGTAACTGCAATTCGAAAATAATTGAATGGTGTAAAGCGCTTTGAGATGTCCCGAGGATGTGACAGTGCCCTAAATAAATGCAAGCTCTTTCTTCCTTATTGTGAGGAAGTTTGAATAGTATGAATATTGCACTAAATATTGAGGCCAAGATATTCATTTTTTTCAGAATCAAATCTACTGGGATGATTGGTCACGGATGAGCATCTTTAGGGCCTATAAGTTTGATGGCTCAGGTGTGGAATCCCTGGTCACTGGTTTAACTGGAGTAATGGATATGAAGGTGTTCTACAAGGGCAAGACAACAGGTAGCAGCTTTTATGTAACTTTGGTTGTAGTAGGACTTCTTTTTGCTCCCTGTCTACACAATTGGATTGTGATGTACAATAGGCTTTTCTTTATAAAATGCAAATATAACACAAGGGTCTTTTGACAGCTGGAAAAGGAAATCATAGCAGGCTGGGTAGATTATCATTAGACTGTCTAACATATTCTAATAGACTGCAACGGCATGATTATACCCAAGGATTGACTTCTTATACCCAAGTATCACGCTAAGGGAGCCATCTGAGCAACATACACTGAGTTGGGATGAGTAGCTGACAGAGGAATCTCCAGGCAAGCAGAATGCTCTGCTGTAATATCACCAGGTCACCTAAGTGTCTGTTTCTTGCCTCTGCAAAAGGAAATAATAGAGTGGGTCTCCTCAGTGCCTTTACTTCAATGATGTATATTATCTGTTTTGCCAGCAAAATTCGGTTGCAGAATGCAGCTGTTTTCAAACCTATCTAGAAGATGCATTGATATAATTGGATCTCCCTCAGACCACACATGATCAACCCTCTGGAAATTACCCATATTTAACAACAACTTGCATTTATATAGCGCATTTAACGTAGAAAAACGTCCCAAGACGCTTCACAGAAATGTAATAGACACCAAGCCAAAAAAGGAGATATTAGGAGGACTGTCCAAAAGCTTGGTCAGGGTTGTGAGTTTTAAGGGGGGTTGTTAAAGGAAGACAGGGAGGTGGAGAGGCAGAGAAGTTCAGATAGGGAATTCCAGAACTTGGGGCCGATACAGCTGAAGGCATGGCCACCGATGGTGGGGCAAAGGGAGTGGAGGATGCACAAGGCCAGAGTTGGAGGAATGCAGAGTTCTCGGAGGATTGTAGGGCTGACCTCCTGCAAAGGAGAAATCTGTCAAATTTCTGAGTTTAATACTTGGGGGTGGGATGCTAGCTAGTGGTCATCATGGCACTGAGGAAAACCAATTTTTTCACTTGCACACCTAATCATTGTCAGTGACCTTTTGTTGACCCCCTCAGTTGTACCTATATTAGCATACCTGAATGCTACTGTAGAGCAGTAGTTCACATTGAAATAGAAAATAATGTATGCGCACAAGTCCTTCCACATCTGAAAAGAGAAAGGATGGGTGAACTTCAGGTTGACCTCCTTCATTAATAATTCACACAACTGTTATTTGTAGCTTTTCCTAACATTTTGTATGTTTTTTTTTAAAGGGAGCAATGCATGTATGGAGAAGACCTGCAGCTTGCTTTGTCTTCCTAAACCTCATGGGAGGAGATGCGTGTGTCCCGAAGGAGTGAAGAGCACGGTTTTGCCATCTGGGGATGTTAGTTGTGAGTGTCCGCCTGGCTACTCACTCAGGAATAGCACCTGTGTGCGACAGGGTGAGTGCCTGTTTGTGCAGCTAGCGATGCCTGAATGCCTTGTGATTACTGGGCCGCAATGTCTTTTTTTAGCTTTTACTAATAAGTGACAGTATACAAATTGACAGTGTGATGTTGTATCACCATTCACCCACAATGGTTATTTCTACTGCATGTATATGTGTATATCTGTGTGTTTATATATGTTATGCTTCCACAATCAAATTGTCTGCATGACTCTTGCCATCCAGGTTCATATGTGGATAATGGTTACTTGGGGCGGGGTTACAGAGGCTGCTACACCCCAGCAAGGAGTTACCACTTTAAGTAGGGAAGGAGAGAAAATTGATGAGGAGGAGCTCAATTGTTCTCTTTTTTTTGTTTTTTTTTACTTTTGGACCAGATGATTGGAAACAAATAAGATTTTTAATATTTAAAGCAGCATAATTTTAGAAGGTAAAAAGCAAAATACTGCAGATGCTGGAAATCTGAAATAAAAATAGAAAATGCTGGAAGCACTCCGGTCAGACAGTATCTGTGCAGAGAGGAAGGTAGGGTTAATACTCTAGGTCTGTTGATTGGGCTCTGATGAAGGGTCGTAAGACCTGACATGGTAACCCTACCTTCCGATCTCCACAGATGCTGCCTGACCCGTTGGTATTTCCAGCATTTTCTGATTTTATACGGTCTCGGCAGTTAGTGGATTGAATTGTTGGACTATGTCACTTAACGATTTACTTTTAATATTGACGTGCAGATGCTGACAATTATAGAACCTTGCTATGTACTTTTGAGAGTAGTTTGTGTGTAATTGTCACCAGGAAACAGCAAATATTAGGACGCAGTTATACTGTAGTCGCCAATCTCAGATCAGTAGTTATAGTATCAATTTGCAGCTGGCAGTACCCTGTTTATACTGTCTAGCTGCAATTTGAACTCTTGTCTGAGAGGGAGAGGTCTGTACAGGTAGATACAGAGCTCTGCTCCTGGTAGGTAGATTTTAAATGATTTGAGAGCATAGGTGGGATTATCTTCACTCTTTTTAAGTAAACTCCGAATAGTTTAGCATTCAGGAGGTCCATCAGAACCCTTGCGCACTTTGTAAGCCTGATTTGACACCGCACTGGAGCTGTGCTTTAAGTAGTGTCAAGCCAAAGTGGTGTGAGGTGGCCTCACCAAGAAATCCATTTCCTTACACTGTCAGTTTTGCCTCTATGCAATGTGAATGCCTCTTAGCAGTGATGCAGAAGTAACAGTATAAATAAGAACGTAAGAAATAGGAGCAGGAGTAGACCGTACAGCCCCTCGAGCCTACTCCGCCATTCATTCAGATCATGGCTGATCTTCAACCTCAACTCCATTTTCCTGCCTGATCCCCATATCCCTTGATTCCCCTAGAGTCCAAAAATCTATCGATCTCAGACTTGAATGACTGAGCAGCCACAGCCCTCTGGGGTAGAAAATTCCAAAGGTTCACAACCCTCTGCTTGAAGAAATTCCTCCTCATCTCAGTCTTAAATGACCGACCCCTTATCCTGCGACTATGCCCTCTAGCTCTAGACTCTCCAGCCTGGGGAAACAACCTCTCAGCGTCTATCCTGTCAAGCCTCCTCAGAATCTTGTATGTTTCAATGAGATCACCTCTCATTCTTCTAAACTCCAGAGAGTATAGGCCCATTCTACGCAATCGCTCCTCATAGGACAACCCTCTCCTACCAGGAATTAATCTAGTGAACCTTCGTTGCACCGCCTCTAAGGCAAATATATCCTTCCTTGGGTAAGGAGACCCAAATTGTACGCAGTATTCCAGGTGAGGTCTCACCGAAGCCCTGTACAATTGTACTAAGACTTCCTTACTCTTTTACCCCAATCACCCTGCAATAAAGGCCAACATGCCACTTGCTTTCCTAATTGCCTGCTATACTTGCATGCCAACTTTTTGTGTTTCTTGTACCAGGACACCCAAGTCCCTCTGAACACCAAGATTTAATAGTTTCTTACCATTTAAAAAATATTCTGTTTTTCTATTCTTCCTACCAAAATGAATAACCTTACATTTCCCCACATTCCGCTCCACCTGCCACCTTCTTGCCCACTCACTTAACCTGTCTATATCCCTTTGCGGACTCTTTGTGTCCTCCTCACAGTTTATTTTCCTACCTAGCTTTGTATAGTCAGCATACTTGGATACATTACATTCGGTCCCATCATCCAAGTCATTAATGTAGATTGTAAATAGCTGTGGCCCAAGCACTGATCCTTGCAGTACCTCACTAGTTACAGCCTGCCAATCTGAAAATGATCCGTTTAAACCTACTCTCTGTTTTCTGTCTGTTAACTAATCCTCTGTCCATGCTAATATGTTACCCCAACCCCATGAGCCCTTATCTTGCATAACAGTCTTTTATGTGGGACCTTATCGAATGCCTTTTGAAAATCCAAATATACTACATTCACTGGTTCCCCTTTATCTACCCTGCTAGTTACATCCTCAAAAAACTTCAATAAATTTGTCAAACATGATTTCCCTTTCATAAAACCATGTTGTCTCTGCCTAATCATATTATGATTTTCGAAGTGCTCTGTTACTGCTTCCTTCATAATGGATTCCAGCATTTTCCCGACGACTGATGTCAGGCCAACTGGCTTGTAGTTCCCTGTTTTCTCTCTCCTTCCTTTCTTGAATAGCGGGATTACATTTGCAACCTTAAAATGTATTGAGCCCGATTATTAAACTTCAGCTCACTTGTTGGAGGTTAAAATGGCTTCTGAAGCTGCCTTCACACTTCAACTGTAGCCAATACTACAGTTGTACTGTTAATACAGACATGTCAAAAGTAAAGGAATGTTGGGGTTGGGGAAGAAGGAAACTGTCTTGTTTGTAGGTGATTACACATCATCTTGAAGCTGTAGAGATATGAAGTTCTACAACTATCTTCTGTTTCCTAAACTGAATAAATTGATTTTGAATGGAATCTACTGAAATGTTTGTTCCTCTCTCCTGCCTGCCTGCCCCTGCCCTGATATTCATGTAACCCTTCCCCCTTCAAGGGCATTAGAACTTCTGCTTTGTCCTAGAGCTATTCACCTGTTCCTTAAATGTGTGTTTATTTTATTATAGAACATACTTGCTTGCCTAACCAGTACAAATGCTCCAATGGCAAATGTATCAGCAACATTTGGAAGTGTGATAATGATAATGACTGTGGTGACTACAGTGATGAAAGAAATTGCCGTAAGTGCCATTTGAATTTAGCACCTGTGCCAAGTGTTGTGCAATTAGCTCTGTCGGGTAATGCTAAAATAACAAATTGCACCTAAGGCTTCATTGGGATGATTCTGTTGCATGCGGGCTGTAGTGGAATCTCTCACTTGTTTTACCTTGTAAAGTTATCCCTCTTGCTCGAGGTTACCTGTATATTATGCTAAACATACTGCTTGTGAAAGACATCTTGCTTGCCACCAGGAATTTGTGATAATGAAACTTGGCTATCTTGCAGGTTTCTGTCCTCTTATTAATGTAGGACTCAAAACGAGGATGTGATATCATGTGTAATGATGTGCATAGCTTAGCTTTAGTAAGCATGAGCACTTTTTCTCCTTTTCACAGCAACAGCTTCTTGTGACCCGAACTCTCAGTTTAAATGTCGGTCATCGGGGATGTGTATTCCACTGTCGTACAAATGCGACCGTGAAGATGACTGTGGGGACAATAGTGATGAGGAACAGTGCTGTAAGTGACTTCAGGAGCCTTAGTCTACATTTACCATATAGACTATAGCAATGAATACGCTAAATCATTTCACAGTGGTATTTATTATCCTATCCCATGTAAACATAAAGGTGCATTTATTTTTCATTGTTTTCCTAAACCCATGTTTTTCAAGTAGTTTATTTCCGGTGTAAAGTTCCTTGTTCCTTGCACCTTGAACCCATCTCCAGCAGAGGGCAGGCACCAACTTCTGTCCAACCAACTAACTGGAAGGCATTTTCACTAACTGTGAAATTACTTCCCTCAACCACCCTCTTTTCCATCCCCCGCCGCCCCCTTTCCCAGAGGCGGGTAGCATCTTACCAAATGACTGTGGCTGAGATTGGGAACGCCTGGTGGGGAAAACCTTGGGCATGAACCTAACTGACTGGACCGTGTTTTGTATTCTAATTTTAGTATATCATCTTAAAACCAAAATTCTACCCTGTTACCATATAATTTAATCTATTCATCTAAAGACAAGAAAAATGTGTGTTGGAATCTTACAGCACAGAAGGAGGCCATTTGGCCTGTCGTGCCTGTGCCGGCTCTATGAAAGAGCTGTCCAATTTAGTCCCACTCCCCAGCTTTTTCCCCATACCCCTGCAAATTAGTCCTCTTGAAGTGCATGTCCAATTGCCTTTTAAAAGTTCCTATGGAATCTGCTTCCACCAGTCTTGCAGGTAGTGCAGTCCAGATCTTAACCCTCTGTGAAAATATTTCTCCTCATTTCCCCTCTAGTTTTTCTGCCAGTTATAATAAACCTGTGACCTCTGGTTACCGACCCACTTGCCAGTGGAAACAGTTTCTCCCTACTTGCTCTATCAAAACCCCTCATAATTTTGAATACCTCTCTTGGGTCACCCCTTAACCTTCTCCACTCTAAGGAGAACAATCCCAGTTTTTCCAACTCTCCACATAACTGAAGTCCCTCATCCCTGGTATCATCCTGGTAAACCTCCTCTGAACACTTTCCAAGGCCATGACATCCTTCCTAAAGTGTGGTACCCAGAATTGTACACAATACTCAAGCTGAGGCCTAACCAGTGAGGGGTTAGGAGTTAATTCTTGATGCTTCCCCATCCAAGACGGTGAAATTGGCTCGCTTGTACGGATGTTATACGGAGAAATCGGAATGCTCAACAATGCAGATTTCCTGACACTAGTACTTGATCATTAAGAGTCTTGGTTGTTGTGTTTCTGGGTCATTAACTTTGTGAGAAGCAGTCAATTCTTTGCAACATACAGTAGAAGGGCCCACTTGTATTTGGCCTGTAAGCCAAATTTTAGGATATTAAAACTGACTAACCCATGAAAGCACCTTTTATAAAAAGCAGTCTTATTGGTTATATGCATGACTGACTATATTCTGTTTCGAAAATGTGTTTTCCACTCCCACATTTTTATAAAGTGCTTCATGGCTTGCAGGTTGGATACAGTGGGCCCTTCTACTGTATGCTGCAAAGAATTTGTTGCTTCTCACAAAGTTAGCCATTTAGGAACACAACAAACGAGATCTCTAATGATTGATGTTGGTGTAGAAGTGTTCTCCTCATGCAGTTCATTATTGGCAATCAATGTGCCATCCACAAATATTCTGTTTTCAGTCTGCCCATAAATTACAGCCAGCTAAATATGCTCGCATTTGATAGTAAATTCATTTTATCTAAAATATTCATTAGGATAAAGGAACTTAGACAGATTTTATATATAGCTGCAGAATTATAAAATGTTTCTGTTTCAGTCAAGTTGTGAGAAATCTGCAAAAATTATTTTTTTTAAACGGTCAAATAGGATTATGCTGATAGATATTGATAGATTTTTGTTAACCAAAGGTATAATGGGACTAAGGCAGGTATATTGAGATAGGTCACAGATCAGCCATGATCTCATTGTAAGGTGGAACAGGCTTGAGTTGCTCCTGTTCCTATGTTCTTATAACACAAACATATTGAATGGGTTCTTTGAACAGAAAATCTTATCAAGAGTGTAAGCAAGGGCATTGTAATTCTTCTTCCTTGAAACCCCGACAGCATTGAACAACTGTAAGGGAGATGAGTTTACTTGTGCCAGTGGCATGTGCATTCGCTTGTCCTGGACATGTGATGGGGACAATGACTGCCGAGATTGGTCAGATGAACTGAACTGCACCAGTAAGTAACCATTCACTTATTACTGTGAACTTTACTTGGATTTAACTTGTTCTTGGTTATTTTTTTTCATTCTTTAGAAGACCTGATACAATGTTCCCCTGGTTCACATTGGTAAACCTGCAGCTGAGCGATTTTAAAAGCAGGCAAAGTACCAGGGTTCATTCCCAGTGCATGTGGTTATACAGTCAGTTTTATATATTCACAACAGCTATAGCATCCAAAATGAACTAGGAGTGCCAAGATCCAGTAATAGGTTATAATAACACTTTCTTTTGAAAGATTAATGATTGTGCTAAAATTGATGGTTATTAAATTTAAGCATGGGGCAACATTTTGATCTTGTTGCTTATTGGCAGAAATACTATACAGTTCTAGCAATGTGAGTGGTATGAATTGGCTGAGATACAGAATAAGTATTCGTTTTATTTTCACAGTGTTATATTAGGGTAAACTCAAGTATGAAAACCAGGAATGTAGTTTGACCGCATAGCATTTATGTGGTGTTTTCAGAAGGCAATTCAATTAATTGATGGTTGGGAGGTGTTGCAAGTTGAGACGGAGAAGAGGATGATCAATGAAATCTAGTATTTAAACCTTTGTTTCAGAATAAGAAAATACTAACAAGGTGAATTTAAGGAGTTAGGAGGTAAATTAAAAAACAGGACCTCAAAGGTAGTGATCTCAGGATTACTACCAGTGCCACGTGCTAGTGAGTATAGGAACAGGAAAATAGACCAGATGAATGCGTGGCTGCAGGGATGGTGTAGGAGGGAGGGATTTAGATTCCTGGGACATTGGGACCGGTTCTGGGGAAGGTGGGACCTGTACAAGCGGGACGGGTTACACCTGAGCAGGACCGGGACCAATGTCCTCGCGGGGGTGTTTGCTAGTGCTGTTGGGGAAGGTTTAAACTAGAATGGCAGGGGGATGGGAACCTGAGCAGAGAGACAGAGGAGAGGGAAACAAGGATAGAAACAAAAGACAGAAAGGGAAGAAGCAATAGTGGAAGGCAGAGAAAATGAGGGCGAGAAACAAATCGGGCCATAGCGCAAAATAAAACTAAGATGATTAGCAATCTTAAAAAGACAAGTCTAAAGGCATTGCGTCTTAATGCGCGGAGCATTCGCAACAAGGTAGATAAATTAACAGCGCAGATAGATATTAACGGGTATGATTTAGTTGTGATTACGGCGACATGGCTGCAGGGTGACCAAGGATGGGAACTGACCATCCAAGGGTATTCAATATTTAGGAAGGACAGGCAAAAAGGGAAAGGAGGTGGGGTAGCATTGCTAGTAAAGCAGGAAATCAATGCAATAGTGAGGAAGGATATTGGCTCGGAAAATCACGATGTGGAATCTGTATGGGTGGAGCTAAGAAACACCAAGGGGCAGAAAACATTGGTGGGGGTTGTCTATAGGCCCCCAAACAGTAGTGGAGATGTAGGGGAGGACATTAAACAGGAAATTAGAGACGCATGCAAGAAGGGTACAACTATAATCATGGGTGACTTTAATTTACATATAGATGGTCAAACCAAATTAGCAATAATACTGTGGGGGAGGAATTCCTGGAGTGTGTATGTGATGGATTTCTAGACCAATATGTTGAGGAACCAACTGGAGAACAGGCGATCCTAGACTGGGTATTGTGCAATGAGAAAGGATTAATTAACAATCTTGTTGTGCGGGGTCCCTTAGGGAAGAGCGATCATAACATGATAGAATTCCTCATTAAGATGGAGAATGAAATAGTTGAATCCGAAACTAGAGTCCTGAATCTAAATAAAGGAAATTACGAAAGTATGAGGTGTGAGTTGGCTATGATAGATTGGGGAACTTTACTGAAAGGGATGACGGTGGATAGGCAATGGCTAATATTTAAAGAACGTGTGCAGGAATTACAACAATTATTCATTCCTGTCTGGCGCAAAAATAAAACAGGAAAGGTGGCTCAACCGTGGTTTACAAAAGAAATTGGGTATAGTATTAGATCCAAAGAGGAGACATAAAATTGCCAGAAAAAGTGGCAAGCCTAAGGATTGGGAGCAGTTCAGAATTCAGCAAAGGAGAACAAAGAGATTGATTAAGAGGGGAAAAATAGGAGTATGAGAGTAAACTAGCAGGGAACATAAAAACTGACTGTAAAAGCTTCTATAAATATGTCAAGAGAAAAAGATTAGTGAAGACAAATATAGGTCCCTTACAGTCAGAAATGGGAGAAGTTATAATGGGGAACAAAGAAATGGCAGAACAATTAAACACATACTTTGGTTCTGTCTTCACAAAGGAGGACACAAATAACCTGCCAGAAATGTTAGGGAACCAAGGGTCTAGTGAGAGGGAGGAACTGAACGAAATCAGTATTAGTAAAAAAAAAATAGTGCTAGGGAAATAAATGGGGCTAAAGGCTGACAAATCCCCAGGGCCTGATAATCTACATCCCAGAGTACTAAAGGAAGTGGCCCTGGAAATAGTGGATGCATTGGTGATCATCTTCCAAAATTCTTAGACTCTGGAACAGTTCCTACAGATTGGAGGGTGGCAAATGTAACCCCACTATTTAAAAAGGAGGTAGAGAAAAAACAGGGAATTACAGACCAGTTAGCCTAACATCAGTAGTGGGGAAAATGCTCGAGTCTATTATAAAGGATGTGATAACAGAACACTTGGAAGGCATTAACGGGATTGGACAAAGTCAGCATGGGTTTATGAAAGGGAAATCATGCTTAACAAATCTACTGGAGTTTTTTGAGGATGTAACTCGTAGAATAGATAGGGAAGATCCAGTGGATGTGGTATATTTGGATTTTCAGAAGGCTTTTGATAAGGTCCCACACGAGGTTAGTGTGCAAAATGGAAGCACACGGGATTGGGGGGAATATACTGGCATGGATTGAGAATTGGTTGACAGACAGAAAACAGAGAGTAGGAATAAATGGGTCTGTGAAAATCTGTGAAAAGGAGCAGACAGAACACAAAGCTAACTGTTTTGTTGGAAACTCTACCTTCCAGTTCTGAAGAGCCCCATTTGACTAAAATACAACTTTTCTCTAGCATACTGCAGAGCAGAAATGCATTTTTATCTTCGGAAGTTGCTACAGATTGTATATAATTATATTGCTGGTCTGTCGGAGTTAGGATTAATGCTTCTCCATTTTGTTTTCTTTAGCAAGTAAACACACCTGTGATTCTAGCAACTTTTCATGCCGCAACGGACACTGTATCCCACGTAGGTGGATGTGTGATGGGGATGATGATTGCCGTGATGCATCTGATGAAGAGTCTACTGTCTGTGGTAAGAATCCAGGGGATGCAGATCGCTCATTCCCTATATTTCTCTTTTTTAATAATCTGGCAACTGGTAAGATGAATGATTATTAACTGATGAGATATTTGGTTCAAAAGTTGAAAGCAGGTTATCGTCTAGTTCTGTTAATGTAATTCAAGCAGACAAAAACAGGTTATCAGTGCCTCTGTCTGAGGAGGCATTATGTTGAAATCACAAATACTTGTGCGTACTGTACCTAGTGTATTTGGGAGTGGAGGTGGGAGGGCAGGGAAAAAGAAGAAACACAATGTAAATGTTACCAAAGGTGCAAAAGTTTAAGTAGGTCTCAATTTTTGAAAAAATTATCACTGCGTAATGTTTCATTATCAGTGATTTAGATCTGGGTCAAGGAAGTAAAGCATTTTGTTTCCAATATTTCTGACTGCCTGTTTTCATTCTAATTTGCACAAATTATTTTAATAGATTTACAGATATTAGGTGTAATACACAGTGCAATTTGTGGAAAGGACAAGTTCTTGTAACTTTGATCTACAAATAGGCACATGATCTAAATTGAATCATGAATGGTCATGTGCGCTCTAATGATACGTGGTCCAAAGCTGGTTGTTGGGATGATACACAGTTCACTTTGACAGTTGCATTGCACCTCTGTTCTGTGTAGGAACATCATATGGACAGGATGAAAACTAATCCATATCTGAACTGTGGAAATCTGCTGTGACAGTACAAGTATGCAGAGGCGAGCTATGAATTTTTGGTCCTTGATCTGTATGCTTTTGCTTTGTTTAGTTGGACAACACATAATTTTATTAGTGCTCCAATTACTATTTGAGAAGCCAATCTTGACGATTTTTTTGTCAGATTGAACAGCTACTTGTATTCTCAACAGTACAATTCAACTGACTGACTGAGTACATCAAGCTTATTAACCTGAATGGCATGGCCAGGTTGGGACGTGTAATAGAAGTTGTATGTGTCCTTATTAATTCCAAAACATCTTGATGCATTTGCATTTTCTCCCACTCCCATCCAATCGCCAGATAAGACCACCTGCAATGGATTTAGCTGTGACAACGGCAGCTGTATTGCGATGACCAAACGCTGCAATGGTGTGCCAGACTGTGCGGACAAATCAGATGAGCAAAACTGCAGTGAGTGTTTTTTTTCTATTAAAAGAAATCAACTATAATTACGCTTACATAATTAATTTTGACAACTCTAATGTAATAGAGGTTGGAACAACAATACTTAACGTAATAGTGCTCTAAAAGCTCCAATATAGCACTTACCACAATATTGTGTATTAACATTTTGGTTGAGTCCTATATATGATAAAATGTGCCTGAGTATTTTTGTGTGAGTAGAAAGGATTGGAAGACCTGTTCAAAGTCAATCTTGTGGCATATTATAAAAAGGATATAAAGGCATTGGAGAAGGTGCAAAAAAGATTCACCAGGATGATAGCAGAACTGAGAAGATATACTTATCAGGAAAGACTGAACAGGCTTGGGGCTCTTTTCTCTAGAAAAGAGAAGGCTGAGGGATGACGTGATAGAGGCCTTTAAGATAATGAAAGGGTTTGATAGGGTAGACGTAGGGAAAATGTTTTTACTTGTGGGGGAGTCCAAAACTAGAGGTTATAAATATAAGATAGTCACTAATAAATCCAATAGGGAATTCAGGAGAAACTCCTTTACCCACAGAGTGGTGAGAATGTAGAATGTTCTACCACATGGAGTAGTTGAGGCAAATAGCACAGATGCATTTAAGGGGAAGCTAGATAAGCACATGAGGGAAAAAGGAATAGAAGGATATGCTGATCGGGTTAGATGAAGAGGGGTGGGAGGAGGCTCGTGTGGAGCATAAACGCCAGCATAGACCAGTTGGGCTGAATGGCCTGATCCTGTGCTGTTGAGTCAATCATAGTTAATAAATTACAGGAAATTTTTGGCAGGAGGAATTTGTCAGTCATACTAGGATTTGTATATAGGATTGTATTAGCATTGTATTAGCATAAATCGCTGTATAACTTGCTCCTTAATATTGATTGTTGTAGTAATCTTGTTTCTGTTAACTTAAGACCCAAGTGATTGCACTGTTGTTTCCTTCCTTTGGATTTAACCTGTTCTAAAACATTCAAATATCTGACTTAACACTCGGACAATGTACGTTTGTTATTCCAAAGTACTTATAATAGAGGTTGGAACAACAATGCTTAACATAATAGTGCACTAAAAGCTCCAATGTAGCACTTAGCACAATATTGTGTATTAACATTTTGGTTGGAAGTATTTGCAATTCCCATTTTCCCAAGGATGAACAGTGAGGTATTGCTGCTCTTTCTAATGACTATTATCTTTAATGTAAAGTGCATTGAGATATCTTTCTGCATGAGTGCTATAGACTTGCAAGTTGCTGTTTGCATTTAAAAATTAAACCTGGATGTATAAGGAGGTTTACCGTTTTCTGTTTTATTATCTCCTTCCCAGACCCGTTGTGCTCGCAGTATATGGATTTTGTTTGTAAGAATAGACGTCGGTGCCTGCACAGATTTATGGTGTGTGATGGAACCCCACAATGTGAAGATGGTTCAGATGAAGATCCAAACTATGCACATTGTTGTATGTTTTTTTTTAGTAGTACTGTACCATATTAGAACCATAGTGGAAAAATCTGCTGAGGATGACTTGCTTAAATTATTTCTGCTGCACCTCATGGGTATAAGTAAGCATTTTTGGTAGTCAAATTGGGCCACCCGATCTTAAAACAAATTTGTGTCCTCTGGTACCTGATCCATGTGGCCATTCTTCATGTGTGAGCCTGGTCACTGAGTGGTGACTGAAAATTTAACCATGGATGGCATCACATCTGAGTCTGATCATCAGCTCACCTAGCATATGTGCACCTATCCTTCCAGCAGGGCTAAGTGAATAGTGATCAGGAGCAAGAACTTTGTCTGAATATCTTTACCCCCCCCCCCCCCCCCCCCACAACCCCGACTTTCTTGCCTGCCCAGGGCACTGAGGCCAATTATAGTGACCCACTTGCTACCCTGGCTGAGATCAGAAAACTCAAGACAGAGCAGGAATCAAATCTAGGTCCTTCTTGTCTGATGTAGTATTACACCAGTTAGTGCCTTTGCCCACCAAGATAATGTTGGCTAGATCATAAAAGCCTATTTAGCCTCGAAGTACTTTAATTGATTTGTGCAACTTTTCCAGCACCTTTTTTGCTATGAAGAGATGAGAATAAACATCTGCCATAGTAAGATATATCGATACAAACTGAATGCGTAGCAAATATCCATTTCAAGATTAATTTCACAACTGGCTATAGTCTACAGCTACGTTTATTGTACATGTGAGAAACATTAAACTCAAACCAAGCACATCCCAGAATAACAAAGGTAATTGGTAAAATACTGACTCGGTGGTTGGAATTTGAAAAATGCATGGAAAATCTCAGATTACATAAACGTTCTTTCATTCTCCTGTTCCAGCTTTTCTCAGAAAAATAATTGAATCACGGGTTCAATCCCAAATGTGACTGAGAGTTTCCCAGCAGTGATTGTAATTGTAGAAGCTACAACTTGTTCTTCTTTTTAAAAAAAAATAACTGGAAAGTAGAGGGCAGTGTAGTTATCTGAAAGGACAGATTTAAAAAGAAAAACTGGAAATCTGAAATAGAAACAAACAAAGTGCTGGAAATAGTGTTTTTTTTTGATCAGCCAGGTGTCTGACAAGTGTGGAAATCCATTACCCACGCTTCGTCTCCCAGCCAAACTACTGAAAAATACACACAGCTTTATCCAATATTGAGTGTGAACATTCTTCCCATAGGGAACAGTCCCACTTTCAAGTTCAAAGTGCGTCTGCACAGCTTAGCAATAGGTTAGCGAGGCTTGGGGATCCTCTGTGTGTGTGCAAAGTACTACAAGTGTTTACTGAGATAAAACCGTGCAGTTTACTAGCACAGTGCACTTGGGAAGCTTACAGCTGCTTTTCTAAGCTAGGGCCACCCTACTCATTTGGGTGTCTAGCTAAGACCACCCTACTCATTTGGGTGTCTAGCTAAGACCACCCTACTCTTGGGTGTGTAGCAGGGACCACCTACCCATTGGCTTGCAGGCTTATCTGGAGCATTGAGATTTCTGCCCCTATCTGTGATGGGCCACTCCTCCAGGTCCCACTAATGAGTTAGACTGGCTAGTTAATCAACAACAATGCCATGAAGTAGGGTGGACATGCCTGCTCAGAATTGCTGAGTCTGGCATGGCAGGTTGATTCTGTTACAGTCGGCAGGTTATTCGACAAAGAGAAAAGACTGGTTAATGTTTTGGAGGAGACTCTCTTTTATTAATTCATGGGATATGGGCATCGCTGGCAAGGCTAGCATTTATTGGCCATCCCTAATTGCCCTTGAGAAGGTGGTGGTGAGCCGCCTTCTTGAACCGCTGCAGTCCGTGTGGTGAAGGTTCTCCCACAGTGCTGTTAGGTAGGGAGTTCCAGGATTTTGACCCAGCGGCAATGAAGGAACGGCGATATATTTCCAAGTCAGGATGGTGTGTGACTTGGAGGGGAACGTGCAGGTGGTGCTGTTCCCACGCGCCTGCTGATCTTGTCCTTCTAGGTGGTAGAGGTCGCAGGTTCGGGAGGTGCTGTCGAAGAAGCCTTGGCGAGTTGCTGCAGTGCATCCTGTGGATGGTACACACTGCAGCCACAGTGTGCCAGTGGTGCAGGGAATGAATGTTTAGGGTGGTGGATGGGCTGCCAATTAAGTGGGCTGTTTTGTCCTGGATGGTGTTGAGCTTCTTGAGTGTTGTTGGAGCTGCACTCATCCAGGCAAGTGGAGAGTATTCCATCACATTCCTGACTTGTGCCTTATAGATGGTGGAAAGGCTTTGTGGAGTCAGGAGGCGAGTCACTCGCCGCAGAACACCCAGCCTCTGACCTGCTGATGTGACCACAGTATATATGTGGCTGGTCCAGTTAAGTTTCTGGTCAATGGTGACCCCCAGGATGTTGATGGTGGGGGATTTGGCGATGGTAATGCCGTTGACTGTCAAGGGGAGGTGGTTAGACTCTCTCTTGTTGGAGATGGTCATTGCCTGGCACTTGCCTGGCGCGAATGTTACTTGCCACTTATCAGCCCAAGCCCGAATGTTGTCCAGGTCTTGCTGCAAGCGGGAACGGACTGCTTCATTATCAAAGGGGTTGCAAATGGAACTGAACACTGTGCAATCATCAGCAAACATCCCCACTTCTGACCTTATGATGGAGGGAAGTTCATTGATGAAGCAGCTGAAGATAGTTGGGCCTAGGACGCTGCCCTGAGGAACTCCTGCAGCAATGTCCTGAGGCTCAGATGATTGGCCTCCAACAACCACTACCATCTTCCTTTGTGCTAGGTATGATTCCAGCCAATGGAGAGTTTTCCCCGATTCCCATTGACTTCAATTCTACTAGGGCTCTTTGATGCCGCACACGGTTAAATGCTGCCTTGATGTTGAGGGCAGTCACTCTCCCCTAACCTCTGGAATTCAGCTCTTTTGTCCATGTTTGGACCAAGGCTGCAATGAGATCTGGAGCCGAGTGGTCCTGGCAGAACCCAAACTGAGCAGGTTATTGGTGAGTGAGTGCCGCTTGGTAGCATTGTCGACGGCACGTTCCATCACTGCTGATAATTAAGAGTAGACTGATGGGGTGGTAATGGCCGGATTGGATTTGTCCTGCTTTTTGTGGACTGGACATACCTGGGCAATTTTCCACTTTGCGGTTAGATGCCAGTGTTGTAGCTGTACTGGAACAGCTTGGCTAGAGGCGTGGCTTGTTCTGGAGCACAAGTCTTCAGCACTACAGCCGGGATGTTGTCAGTGTCCATAGCCTTTTCTGCATCCAGTGCACTCAGCTGTTTCTTGATATCACGTGGAGTGAATCGAATTGGCTGAAGACTGGCTTCTGTGATGGTGAGGATCTCCGGGAGGAGGCCGAGATGGATCATCCACTCGGCACTTCTGGCTGAAGATGGTTGCAAACGCTTCGGCCTTGTCTTTTGCACTCACCTGCTGGGCTCTGCCATCATTGAGGATGAGGATGTTCACGGAGCCTCCTCCTCCCTTTTAGTTGTTTAATTATCCACCACCATTCACGACTGGATGTGGCAGGACTGCAGAGCTTTGATCTGATTTGTCGATCGTGGGATCGCTTAGCTCTGTCTATAGCATGCCGCTTCCCCTGTTTAGCATGCATGTCGTCCTGTGTTGGCGTAACTAAAAATGAGGTGCCTAGTGCTGCTCCTGGCATGCTCTTATACACTTCTCATTGAACCAGGGTTGATCCCCTGGCTTGATGGTAATGGTAGAGTGAGGGATATGCTGGGTCTTGAAGTTGCAGATTGTGGTGGAATACAATTCTGTTGCTGCTGATGGCCCACAGCGCCTCTCGGATGCCCATTTTTGAGCTGCTAGATTGCTTCTGAATCTATCCCATTCAGCACGGTGGTAGTGCCACACAACACGATGTACGGTGTCCTCAATGTGAAGATGGGACTTCGTCTCCACAAGGACTGTGTGGTGGTCACTCCTACCAATACTGTCATGGACAGATGCACCTGCAACAGGGAGATTGGTGAGGACGAGGTCAAGTAGGTTTTTCCCTCGTGTTGAATATAAGAACATAAGAAATAGGAGCAGCAGTAGGCCATACAGCCCCTCAAGCCTGCTCAGCCATTCAGTCAGTTCATGGCTAATCTTCGATTTCAACTCCACATTCCTGCTCAATCCCCATATCCCTTGATTCCCCTAGACTCCAAAAATCTATCCATTTCAGCCTTGAATATATTCAATGACTCAGCATCCGCAGCCCTCTCGGGTAGAGAATTCCAAAGATTCATAACCCTCTGAATCAAGAAATTCCTCCTCATCTCGGTCTTGAATGGCCGACCCCGTATCCTGCAATTATGCCCCCTTGTTCTAGACTCTCTAGCCAGGGGAAACAATCTCTCAGCATCTACCCTGAGTTGGTTCTCTCACCACCTGCCACAGGCCCAGTCTGGCAGCTATGTCCTTCAGATCTCGGCCAGCTCAGTCACTCTTGATGATGGACATTGAAGTCCCCCACCCAGAGTACATTCTGTGCCCTTGCTACCCTCAGTGCTTCCTCCAAGTGGTGCTCAACATGGAGGAGTACTGATTCATCAGCGGAGGGAGGGCGGTTGGTGGTAATCAGCAAGAGGTTTTCTTGCCCATGTTTGACCTGATGCCATGGGACTTCATGGGGTCCGGATTGCATTGTTGAGGATTCCCAGTGCCACTCCCTACTGACTGTGTACCACTGTGCCGCCACCTCTGCCGGCTGGACAGGACATACCCAGGGATGGTGATGGAGGAGTCTGGGACATTGGCTGAGAGGTTTGATTCTGTGAGTATGACTGTCGGGCTGTTGCTTGACTAGTCTGTGGGACAGCTCTCCCAATTTTGGCGCAAGTCCCCAGATGTTAGTGAGGAGGACTTTGCAGGGTCGACTGGGCTTAGTTTGCTGGTGCCAATGCTGGGTGGTCTGTCCGGTTTTATTCTTATTGTGTCTTTTTGTAGCGGGATTGTACAACTGAGTGGTAGTTAAGAATCAACCACGTTGCTGTGGTTCTGGAGTCACATATAGGCCAGACCAGGTAAGGATGGCAGATGGTTTACAGCAATCCTGTAATTTCATGGTCACTATTTCTGATACTAGCTTTTTATTCCAGATTTTATTTAATTAACTGAATTTAAATTCCCTGGATGCCAGGGATTTGAACACATGTCTCCGGATTATTAGTCTACATAGCTACTATGCTACCGTACCCAAAGGGTCATCAGGACCAAAGTGCATAGCAACTAGAATTATTTTCACAACTGACTGTAATCTGCAACATTGTTTATTATACATATGAGAACGATTAAACTAAAACCAAGCAAGTCCCAAAATAATAAAGATAATTTAATTGGTAAAATATTTGCTGCGTTACTGGAATTTCACAAATACTAGGATTTGAGAATATGCTGGAAATACCAGCGGATCAGTCAACTTGCAGAAGAGAAAAGGAAAAACTTAACTTTGGACCTTTCAGAACTGGCGAAGAGTCCTCCCTGAAACATTAACCTGCCTTTATTAATCTCTGGTCTATTTCCTGCATTTATTGCTTTCATCTTTAAAGGATAGTTTAGATATCCATAAACAAATTAAATAGTTCAGCTATCTGGTGTTTCTTCAGGTTAAAATGTTACAGGTGAGAAGTGCACAGGAGTACATTAATAAGCTCGTGGCCAATGTCTGTCAGCACAAAGTTAATGTCGAGTCCTGTAACTTGCCAGTGTGACTTTGTTTGCGTCTGTGCTATGTAGTAGGATTGCTAGACTTGTTTGTAAATTGGCAGGTTGACATTAATAAATGGAGATATTAACATTTTGCTATTGATGCTTATATTTGTAGCACAGACAGAGGAGTTCGGTAGAACCTGTGATCCCTTCAATTTTAGATGCTCGAATGGGGTATGTATCAGTATGGAGTGGAAGTGTGATGGGGTGGACGACTGTGGAGACTACTCAGATGAAGCAAATTGCAGTAAGTGGAAAAATACTTATCTAAAGTCTGGTCTTTGAGCTTGTCAGAAACTGCCACCCAAAATACTTAATTGCTATAATGCATCTGGGTTACAGGAGGGTACTTTTCTGAGGTTGAACTATGTTTCATGGTTTATTATTTTTGTTCAGCTGGGTTATTATTTTTGTTCTCCGGAACAAATCTTTGTTCCTGAGAAATCTATACCCGCTTTGCCCAATATTGATTGCACACTTTCTCCCCACAGGGACACATCCCCATTATCTACATTTAGAGAATTTTTGGTGCTGAGCCATAGCTTGGGGACTCCCAATTGTGCTCTGACTATGGGAACTGTTGGTGATGAACAAGCTGAAACTGTGCGGTGTACCTGATAAGGTTCCTGCTGTTTGTCTATGCTACCCTTTAAATCTTTGACTTGAGGGGTCATCAAATCAAGTGGGAAGAATCGCAGCCCCATTGACTGGGTCTTCCTCTCCAGGTGCCATTAGCGAACCAGGCTGCTGGTTAATGATCTACATTTCCGTGAATACTGTGTAGCTACCTGGCTCAGGTATTGGGTTACCATGTTTGTCACACAGGGTTAACCTGGTTCCAAACCTCCAACACTTAAGTCTTTCATCTTGGAGTCACCTAGGTCTTAAAATGTTCACTATGGTGCTAATACAGTTCAAAATTTTAGAGCAAAACTTTCAGGTTTAATATTTTCCTTAATTGTGTGGAATTGATATTTAGTACCAAGAATGTGGAGGCTTAATACCCTGTCTATTTGTAATGTAATGCTGAAGAAGATTCTATTTAAGAGCAATTGTTACAGTCGCCTTCAGGCCAGCTGTCACTCGGGTGAAATATAGTAGTTTTAAGGTGGGCCATTATCCAGTTAATTGGAGGTTAATTGTTTGCTAAATTTTCTAACCTTGAAATCCATTGTTGGCTGATTGTTGTTTGGGAAGCAATTGTTGGACTTTATAATAAAGTGTAAATAATTTAATTTTTTTCTTGCACTTATCAAGATACTAACAATGTCAAAAAAAACTTCCTTTGCAAAAACCATATAAGTACCTGGTATTTTTGCAGGAAATCCTACTGAAGCACCTTCATGCACGAGATATTTTCAGTTCAGCTGCCGGAATGGAAATTGTGTTCCGACATGGTGGAAATGTGATAGAGAGAATGACTGTGGAGACTGGTCTGATGAAGTCGGCTGTCCTGGTATAAAAATTAAATCTAAATAATGTGATGCATACAGTGTGTGGGTGGAATGCAGGGCACCAGACTGACTGACTAAAATGTTTGCAAATATTGTAGATTGTGTGACCTTTTAATGCGCCTCTGGATTCCGTAGCTGACCATTAAATGACGGCTGATTTGCATTTATCTTGCTCTTAAAGTAGCACAACTGTAAAGTAATTGCAGTTGAGTAATAGAATTCCGTGTTGAAATTAAAAATAGTCAGTTTTACTTCGTTGCAATTATTTGAGGCAGAAAGCGAAAGGCAGAAGATTTAGAAATGGGGCACAAAGAGAATGGAATAAAACTTAAATCTAAAAATTGAGTATGTGTATATAATATGACCGTTGAAGAAAGAACTTGCATTTATATGACACCTTTCACCCCCTGAGCTTATGGGTTACTTTTGAAGTTCAGTCACCGTTATGTAGGTGGGCTAAAAATTGATCGAGGAGGTACTAGAAAGGCTGGCTGTATTTGAAGTAGATAAGTCACCTGGTCCAGATGGGATGTATCCTAGGAAGCAAGGGCGGAAATTGCGGAGGTACTGGCCATAATCTTCCAAACATCGTTAGATAGGGGGGTGGTGCCAGAGGATTGGAGAATTGCAAATGTTACACCCTGGTTCAAAAAAGGGTGTAAGGTTAAACCCAACAACTACAGGCCAGTCAATTTAACCTCGGTGGTGGGGAAACTTTTAGAAACGATAATCCAGGACAAAGTTAACAGTCACTTGGACAAGTGTGGATTAATAAAGGAAAGCCAGCACAGATTTGTTAAAGGCAAATCGTGTTTAACCAACTTGACTGAGTTTTTTGATGAGGTAACAGAGATGGTCGATGAGGGCAATGCGGTTGATGTAGCGTATATGGACTTTTGAAAGGTGTTTGATCAAGTGCCGCATAATAGGCTTGTCATCAAAGTTGAAGCCCATGGAATAAAGGGGGCAGTGGCAGCATGGATATGAAATTGGCTAAGTAATAGGAAACAGAGAATATTGTTGAATGGTTGTTTTTCAGTCTGGAGGGAGGTGTACAGTGGTGTTCCCCAGAGGTCGGTACTGGACCATTGCTTTTTTTGATATATATTAATTACTTGGACTTGGGTGTACAGGGCAAAATTTCAAAATTTGCAGAAGACACAAAACTTGGAAGTGTAGTGAACAGTGAGGAGGATAGTGATAGACTTCAAGAGGACGTAGACAGGCTGGTGGAATGGGCGGACAAGTGGCAGATGAAATTCAACACACAAAAGTGTGAAGTGATATATTTCGGTAGGAAGAACGAGGAGAGGCAATATAAACTAAAGGGTACAATTCTAAAAGGGGTACAGGAACAGAGAGATCTGGGGGTATATGTGCACAAATGGTTAAAGGTGGCAGGGCAGGTTGTGAAAGCAGCTAAGAAAGCATTCAGGATCCTGGGCTTTATAAATAGAGGCATAGAATACAATAGCAAGGAGGTTATAGTGAACCTTTATAAAACACTGATTCGGCCACAACTGGAGTATTGTGTCCAGTTCTGGGCATTGCACTTTAGGAAGGATGTGAACGCTTTAGCGAGGGTGCAGAAAAGATTTACTGGAATTATTCCAGGGATGAGGAACTTCAGTTATGTGCATAGACTGAAGAATCTGGGGTTGCTCTCCTTAGAGCAGAGACGGTTGAGAGAAGATTTGTTAGAGGTATTCAAAATCATGAAGGGTCTGGACAGAGTAGATGGAGAGAAACTGTTCCCATTGGCGGAGGGGTCAAGAACCAGAGGACGTAGATTTAAGGTGATTGATTGGCAAAAGTACCAAAGGTGACATGAGAAAAAACTTTTTCACACAGCGAGTGGTTGTTGGAGGCAGATTCAGCCGTGGCTTTCAAAGTACTGGATAAATACTTGAAGGGAAAAATTTTGCAGGGCTACGGGGATAGGGTGGGGAAGTGGGACTAACTGGATTGCTTTTGCAGAGAGCCGACGGGCCAAATGGCCTCCTTCTGTGCTGTAACCATTCTATGATTCTATAAACGTGGCAGGCAATTTGTGCAAAGCAAGGTCCCACTTGTAGCAAACAAATGTATGGACAGATGACCTTTTATTGATGGTGATTAATGGCACAATGTTGGGCAGAATGCTGGGAGACCCCTCCCTGTTCTTCTTCGGGTGGTACCATGCGGTCTCTAGTGTTCATCTGAGCAAGTAAACAGGGTCTCGGTTTAACATCGCCTCTGACAATACAGCACTCTCACTACTGCGCTGAAGTGTCAGTTTACATTATATGCTCATGTCTGCATTGGGACTTGATCCCACGACCTTCCGACTTCGATGAACGTGTGATCTACTGAGCCAAGCTGTCATTTTGGATGGCAGAGAAACAAAGGGACGTTTAGGATAAGCCAAGTGAAAGGTAGGGAGAGGCTGTGAAGGTGGTAAGAAAAATAGACAAAGAAAGCGAAGAAAATCTCCCCTAGCAAATTAACTTATAATTTTATATCACATTCATTAGTATGTTTATTTAGTTCTACAGGAAGCACAAGACCAGTTATGTTTTTAGTCCATTTAGTGAGAAAGTTCGTTCTTTTTGCTACTAACTCATTGAGCTGGTGACCAATGTTTGCAAGCGCAAAAAGCTAGCATCGAGCCCCGTAACTTGCAAATGTAACTTTCTTCATGTTCATGCTGTGCAATCCGTTTGTTGGATTTTATTTTTAAATGGGCAGGTTAAGCTATTATAAAACATAGCCATGCACTGTAATTTTTTCAGCATTTTCATAGTACTTTATTACTAAAGGAATTTCACACTGCACAAAATCGTACCTCAGTGCAAATGTGTGACCACAGTAATCCTAATGATTGAGTCAAGGATATATAGTCACAATGATAGCAGAAGAGCCCTAAAGAGCAGTGACATGGTATTTAAATTCTTGCTATGGTGTATAAATGAGCACTGTATTCAAATAAGTGCTTCGTGAGGAGCGAGAGAGAAGAGAAAGCAGAACTCTTCAAATAAGAAAAGTAATCCTCTCTTCTCCCAACAACAAATGGCTAGTTTCCTCTATGATGCCATCTATGTTGTCTTATAATAGAAAGATTTAAGTCACAACTACTGACATTTTGTGGTTATGGTTAGATCCTGCTTTCTTCCATTTCCCTGCCTCAACTGGTGCCCATGGAACCATATCTCAGAAATTAATCAATGCCTTAAGGAGAAGAGAGGGGGGCAAAATTAGCAGAAAAAGAAAGATGATTTTAGATATGGAACTGCAGTTTACAGTTGCTGATTAACTTCAAGCCCCCAAAAAATATTTCTTAATTAGAAGCCAAAGGACTTCTACTTTTATTTAAGTATTTACAACTGTTTTAGGTTGGATTCCTATTGAACATACTACTGAGGTTCCTTCGAGTTGTGGTCCCAACCACTTCAGATGTAATTCTGGAGGATGTATCGTAAACCGTTGGGTGTGTGATGGTTATGAAGACTGCCCGGATGGTTCTGATGAGGAAGGTTGCCCCACCTTTTTACGTAAGTGGAAATGGCCATTCTATCCTTTCGCTGCTTAAGATCTTGGCTTCTTTGGAAATATTTGTTGTTTGCAAAGATTAGACAGAGGCCTTTGATGCGCCTTTCTTGTGCAATATCTGACTTAGAAGTGTCCATCACTGTCAGTAAGTGCAAATCAGACATGTGTTCCATCCCCCAACATTGCCATGCTAATTTTGATCAGTGAAAATTTAAATCTATCACTATTTCTAGACTATAGTGGGGGCTCATTGAACATTAACTTGTGTTGCTTTAAAGTCAATACCAAGTTGATACCAACATGCGCTGAGTTTTATTCACATCATATTGTAGCTAGTACCATTCTCTTGTACGTGTATACCTAATCACTGCGAAATGTTGAATAGGTGAAAGGTGAAAATGTTTATGTAGTTGGTACCTGTGCCAACAATTGCTGATGAGATGTTAAACATCATGAATTGCTGGAACACTAAACTATTGAGTGTTGCTTTTTGGCTGTGATGCTGTTGTTTAAATGGCTGCTTATAAAACATGTGTTTTAACTGAGGTTTCCATCTCAGTCATATCATCAATTGGAAACGTGATTTTGTTGCTACATGAAAATGTTCTGGTAGGTCTTGAAAGCAGTTCATACCACTCTTGGATTTTTTTTGATGACCATAGTTTACAGTAGTGGGCTGTACTGCCCTGATAACTTGGCCCTGATGGTGCTTATTTTTAACTGAACAGCTGTGTATCAAAAATAATGGCTCACTCGACTTGTGTTTAGTGTCAAGATAATCAAATGGTTCAGATGACCTAAAACTGAAAGTGAGGGGTATGCAGCACAAATTTGAGAAACTGGGCGGTAGTGAGTTAGCGTGTTGTTCTTTTATCTCTGCGAGCTCGGTTTGGAGCCAGCACAGATTGATAGGATAGAAGTCTCCTCTCCCTACTGCCTGTAAGTTTCTTACATAAAGTTTGGGTCATCTCAACCCTATTTCCAGTGGATGTGGTACCACAAAATTGCTAATTGGAAGTTAAATTGGCAACCTCACTGAAGCCACAAGAATGGCTGCTACAGGAAAATTAAAATGCTTCACTACTGTGGGAAATAATGATTCACTCTTCTGAGTTTTGGACAGGCTTAAGGCAGCGTTACTCCACATCCAGCCTATGCTATACCTGACCTGGGAGTTGCATACGCTGACACTAGGTGCCTGAAATGGAAAGTGTTTCATTTCTCAGTTCTAATACCCATCATCTTCAAGTACACAATAAATCAATGTATTTAAAAAAGTTGTTTATATGGAAAGCTCCTCTCATGTTAACCACTTTATAATGCAATCCAAGTTAATAGATAAACGCCTCCTTTATCCACTCAGTACTGAATTAACTGCCCTTTAACCCCAGTCTGGGATTTATGTGATGGTGTTAATAGCTATGGGATCTTATGATTGTATTCTGTATTAGCAATAAACAGAACAACCATTTCCACCACCACGGCACATCCTGCTGGAAGGTGTAGCATCTCGGAGTTCCGTTGTGTTCGAGGCCACAATTGTATTCCCAACTGGAAGCGGTGCGACAATCGTCGAGATTGCCATGACGGGTCGGATGAAATCAACTGTCGTGAGTACTTCCATTACGTCAAATCTTCTGCATCAGATGCTGTTGAGTTAAACTGCAAATTAACAGAATGAAAGGGTGCTTAAACTGGAAGCGGTTTAAATTCAAGCTGGTTCTGTAACTGGTTACTTTATCTCCTTTCTTCCCTTCCCACCCCCCCTCACATTAGAATGATTTGCAATTGTATCAGATGGGCCCTTCTGGACTATGTCTGTATATGTACTGTGCCACTGACCGGTAGTGTTGGAATTGTGCTTTTGTTTCCCCATATTAGGTAATCTGAGATGCGGGTTTGATCGGCATGAATAAAAGGCCGGGTGTTTGTACCGTGGGAGGGGGAAGGATAAAAAGCACACTGCTGTACACCTTGTAATAGCCATCCTGTGATTGAGGCATGGGATTAGGTTGGCTGCATGCTCTCTTGGCTAGGAAATCATGTATAGTATAAAGAGAAAATGGGGCATAACAACTGTACAAGTCCATTGTGACATTTCTTTTTTAATTGTTAAAAGCAGTTTTGTTCGCAATGAAGATGAGAAGAAAACTGCAAATTTTAAATAAAAAAAAACAAAATGAATGGATCGATCAGTGTCTGAAAGAGAAAGGCAGGATAATACTTTGAGTGTAACCCTTTCTCAGTATGATGAAGGGTTGCACCCAAAACGTTAGCCTTTATCTTTCAAATGTACTTTGACCTGCTGAGCGTTTCTTGTTTTATTTTTACTTTCAAGCTAATTAAATTTTGAATTTTTTAACTCTTGCTCTTTCTTTCTATTGGAACACTATTTTTTCAGCTACCCGTACTCCATTATTGTGTTTGAATGGAACTGTGTGTGAGGATGGAGAAACCTGCATTAGTCCTCTGGAACGCTGTGATGGATTTCTGGACTGCTCCGATAACAGTGATGAGAAGAACTGCACCCGTAAGTCACAGGCGTAGACACTAAAAGGCTGTGCAGCAGCATGACTGACGCTTTTGTCCCCTGCCCACTGTTAAATGATGGCCCCCCCCCCCCCCCCCCGCCCCCGACTTCAGCTTGTACAACTGCTTCCATAGTTTAACCTTGTGCCGTCTTTAAAATTTATTCTTCAGTACTTGCGATGGAGCCCTTTAACCTATTTAGTATCACCTGTTCCTGACAGTGGGTAACTTCTAGGATTGAGAGGAAACCGACTGCACTGCACTGTTTTTCGCAAGACCACATTGCCCACAGGAAGTATTGTTTATAAAGATTACCAATGTGCTGTCCTACCGGATTGTTTAATAATAGGATTGTTGAATAATAGGATTGTTGTAGCATTTCTGCATTATGTCTAAAATGAATATAAACCAAAATGGTTCAGTCATGAAGGGTAGATTTTTATTTTCAATTCTATTTAGGAGTAGAATACTGAACATTTCTGGAAATAATTTTGTTTTTATTTTAAGGTGACAGTGCAGTGTACAAAGTTCGCCATCTCCGTTGGTCAGTTGATTTTAATGGTGCTGTTTCTCTAACTTGGGACAGTCCAAAGAATTTGCAACCATCATGCATCTACGTTGTATTATACAGGTAATAATCCCATAGCTCTTCTGTTTTACATGGTTCCCTTTCTTTCCCATTGTGACTAAACCAAATTGGATGATGCTTGGATCTGCCGTTTGTTTTCAGTTCTCAAGTATTTCACTAGCTGGATAGATTTCCTAATAAATGATTGGGCCCAAACTGATGAATTTTGTCATTTTTTTTTTTGAATTCACAATTTTTTTTAGGGGAAGAGTAGAAACCAACATTTTTAAGTAGACTTCATTTCAGTTAAAATTCTTATTTCTGCTGAACATTTTTAACTTTATACATAAGCTATCTCTTTATGTATGTGTGTGTGTGTATATATATTTATATATACATATACACACACACATACATTGTAAATATTCTGTTAGGCCAGCTGGAGTCATGCTTCTTACAGCATATGACACATTATCAGCTTTCCCTTAGCAAGTGGCTGGCCTGCAGGGGTAATACAGCTAATTGGACGTGTCATTAACTCTGGCAAACTTGAGTATTGGGCAGGGGTGGGGGGATGCGGCGGAGGGGACAGCTTCTGTACTTGTTCCTGTTTTACAATAATGGACAACTTTCTAGTTTGTTGGGATTTATTAATACTTCGGAAGTACCTTAATGGAGAATGTCCTGTGGTTGTTTTGACACCATGTAGTTCTAGGAATTGAACTGGTACTTGAGAAAATGTTAAAAGAGCGTCTATAAATTTGCACACAGAGTCTGTATTATTTACTATTGCTCCAAGTTGCTGAGGTCAGTGTGATTTGCATTCCTCGGAGGTCCAGCAGTGACTTTGAGCAGATGTATTGACATTTGGCTGGTTCTCCAGAAAAACAGGGAAGGATGCTTATTTCACGCCAGGTGATTATGGTCCCTGGACATCACTTGCTGTGATGACCTCTGTTCACAGCTGAACCGTGTGGAGAGAAACAACAGTTGACCATATGTTCTATTCCACCGATTTAGTGCACCTTTTTTTGGCTTTTCGTAGCTATCTGTGCCTTAACCGCGGACCGATTTTTATTTTTGGATGGATGAGAGGAGGAAGAAAAGTGAGAAACTTTTTTTGTCCTCAGCATTCAGTGGAACTTTTTGCATCGGGCAGCATGGAGAATTTCAGTCACTTTCAGAATAGAGATTTTTTTTTGACGTTTTAAATCTTTTGAGCAGCTTGCTCCCAGGTGCTTTTTGAATGGCAATCAGGTAGTGTGGGAGAGCAGAATGCTCACTGTACCTTGTGAAATATGCTGGAATTCAAAATCTACAGACTTTGAAAAGGGTCTTTAAAATGTATGCCAAGTTTGGACAGTGTACTGCAGCACTAATGTGTAGTGCCATGCAGTATTATGGCATGGGTTCATGTCCATGATTTGGCAGGTGGTGAGCTCCTGATCTAAACCGTTCTGCAGTGAGGAGGCCTAAGGGAAGAAAGCACTTCCTACCCCTCCACAAGGGGAGGGAGGGAGAGGGATCAATACTGCAGCTCCTTTCGGTCAGAGTAGATGCGGGGGAAGTAGGTAAAAATAAATTACATGGGGAGGGGGGGATAGCAGAGGAGAGAGAAGCAGGGGAAATCAGGAGAACATATGAAGTACTGCATCTTGTTTATGAAGGAAGTGAAAAGTTTCGTCCAGTGTCTCTAATCTAGTTATTGAACTCAAGGAAACCAGAAAACTCTGGAAGTGCACAGCAGATCATTCAATATCTGAAAAACAGGGTGTTTCACGTTAGTCAGGTACAGCATCACCTTTCACTCCACATGCATCCTGCTGTTTCTTAAGCATTTCAAGAATTTCTGGGGTTTGATGCTATACTGTTGAATGGCAATATTTTTTCTCTTTCAGGTTGGTAGGTGATGCCTGGAACAGCTTGGAAGCTTGCAACAAAACTGCTTTTATAATAAATGTTATGAAACCTGACACAACCTACCAGGTGAAAGTGCAAGTGCAGTGCCTCCATAAAATCTACAACACAAATGATATTATTATACTACGAACACCTGAGGGCTGTAAGTGCAATTTTCTTTTTGAGTACTGTTGTTCTGTAGAGAATAAGTTAACATAGAAGCTCCTTAAGTTGGTTTCACACCTCTTGTCATAATGCAGTCCACAATCATATTGCTGATCTAATTCCCTTGCTCAGTGCTGAAATCGGAGAAGCAGGTGCTCAATGTTTACGGCTCGCACAAACTGCTGTGCATTTTTTGTGTGCTGTAGCATTCTGAAAATGAGTACATCAGGATCACTCTAATGACCAGAATGACCTCGATACACAAAAGAGCTGTTGAACGGAAAACTAAAACAACAAAACAGTTCAACTTCAGGTTTTACTTAAAGAAATTGCAGTTGCTGGTTTCGCGCTCAATTAATTTTTGTGAGCCTCTCCTAAAGCATCTTTTGTCTATGAGTAACCTATAGTGCTAAATGCTGTCACCTATCAGTGAATGCTTTGAACTAATGAGAGTGGATCTCAGTTTTATTCAATTGCTTACTTGCATTTATATATTCTTTTCCGACTCCAATAGTACTAGACAGACTAGATGCAGGGAGGATGTTCCCGATGGATGGGGAATCCATAAACCAGGGGTCACAGTCTCAGGATACGGGGTATGCCATTTAGAACCGAGATGAGGAGAAATTTCTTCACGCAGAAGGTGGTGAACCTGTGGAATTCTCTACCACAGAAGGCAGTGGAGGCCAAGTCATTACTTAATGCTAAAGGGATCAAGGGATATGGGGAAAAAGCGGGAACAGGGTACTGAGTTAGACGATTAGCCATGATCATTTTGAATGGGGGAGCAGGCCCGAAGGGCCGAATGGCCTACTCTTGCTCCTATTTTCTATGATTCTATGTACTTTCCAATCTCTTATTTGCCGCTTGCAATTTCATTTCTCCCCCACTGCGTGATGCTGATGGCAGATTAACCTAAACTGAAGTCTGGCACAGTATATTTCTGCCTATTTCCACACAATGAAAATTTGAGCTAGAAAAATTATTAAAAAGCCAAGTTTTTGACAATCATCATTTTCCTTGGAAGCATTGGTTCATGCGGATGTAAATGTCTTGTGATGATATAGGACCACAAAACATTATATTGTTTGGTTAAGTTTTACCTGAACCACCAGCCCTGATATTTTTCTCATTTCGTGTTGTCCTTCTATTTATTTATTTTCCTTTTTTCCTCACAAGGTTACTGTGAGGGTATATTGTCTTCATTTAGAGTTCTAAATTTTAGACAATTCAATTTACAGTTATCTTTAATGGAATCAGATTCTGACTTTTTTTCCCCCACAAAGTGCCAAACCCAAAAGCTGTGTTTGGGCAGTACTGTACTAGAAAATACCGGTCGTGGTTACATCGAGTTACATCGAAACTACATCACAGAAACCGGCCATTTGGCCCAGCTGGTCTTTGCCAGTGATTATGCTCCACACGAGCCTCCTCCATCCCTACTTCACCGAACCCTATCAGGACACCTTTCTATTCCTTTCTCCCTCATGTGCTTATCTCGCTTATGTGAGAATTGCAGTGAGGGCGTCAGGCACTTTATTAAACACACCTGAGACTGGCTGCAGAGGAGTTTCACTAGAATGGTTCCAGGGATGAGGGACTTCAGTTAGATGGAGAGACTGGAGAAGCTGGGGTTGTCCTCCTTAGAACAGGGAAGATTATGGGGAGATTTGATAGAGGTGTTTAAAATCATGAACGGTTTTGATAGAGTAAATAAGGGGGAACTGTTTCCAGTGGCAGAAGGGTCAGTATCCAGAGGACACAGATTTAAGATGATAGACAAAAGAGCCAGAGGCAACATGAGGAAACATTTTTTTAATGCAGCGAGTTGTAATGATCTGGAATGTACTGCCTGAAAGGGTAGTGGAAGCAGATTCAATAGTAACTTTCAAAAGAGAATCAGATAAATACTTGAAGGGAAAAAAATTACAGGTGTATGGGGAAAGAGCAAGGGAATGGGAATAATTGGATAGCTCTTTCAAAGAGCTGGCACAGGCACAATGGACCGAATGGCCTCCTCCTGTGCTATACCTACTATGATTCCCCTTAATTGCATCTATGCTAATTGCCTCAATACTCCATGTGGTAGCACGTTCCACATTCTAACCACTCCTTGGGTAAAGAAGCTTCTCCTCCATTCCCTATTGGATTTATTAGCCACTATTTTATATTGATGACCTCTAGTTTTGGACTCCTGGCCAATGGAAACATTTTCTCCACGTCTACCCTAGCAAACCCTATCACTATCTTAAAGGTTTAGTAGTAATGTATGTTGGAGGAGTGTTGTTGTAATTCTTGTTCTCATAGGGCTATATTTTCATATGGTCAAATATATGTAAGTGATCATCTAATTTTCTTTGCAGTACCTGACCCACCACAAAATCTCCAGCTATCTTATAGCGAAGAAGATGATCGTACCATCTCCTGCAAATGGAGCCCCCCTGTTAATGCACACGGTCTGATTCGGGAGTATCTTGTAAGTTTATACAAATCCTTAATAAAGCTATGTTTAAAAAAAAAAAAAAATTTCAGATCATATTCCTTCAGTGTTTTTGATTAGAAAAGGCTAGGATTCACACAATTAGCCCCATTGATTTGTCTCCTTCGTTCATTGGCATAGAACTGAAAGTATGGAATAAACTCCTCTTGTGGCCAAGAAGTCTGCCTCCCATTAGTCTGGTTGTGTTGCCATAGCATTGGTGCATATGGAGTAGAAAACGATTGATGTGAATGTCCTGTCATTCCAAATAGTATGAAGATAGGTTTATAAACTTAATGGTGTCACTCGGCTGTATTGTCTCCACCCACCCCCACAGATGTGAAAAAGTTACTGTATACTTTGTGCAGCATTTTTCTGCATGTGACATGAATCTGGATCTGTGGCCAGCGTGTCCAATTGTGATTTTCCACGGAAACTGGGATTGGCCCCCATGTCAACAACAACTTGCATTTATATAGCGCCTTTAACGTAGTAAAACGTCCCAAGGTGCTTCACGGGAGCAATTATCAAACAAAATTTGTCAGTAGCTAGGTTTCACATCTCGTGCCTCCCCTACACTTCTCCCCCCACCCACACATAACCAACCCAAAGCTTGGAAACAGGACAACTGAATGGCATCGATAAGAGTTCCCAGTAACAAGGCATGAGAGGGGGAGAATAAAAAAAATCTGGTGACTCAATAAATTGCTCTTTTGTTTTGAATTGAGCTATGGTTCAGCCTGCTTGTTACAAACTTGTGGGTTCCAGCAAAGTAGTTCTGAACACGAGTTCCATTGTCGTCTATAATGGAACCTCGACAGGTTTGTAATGAACTTCCACTGTTCAGAGGGAGCTCTATTTTGCACCTGACCTGAACTAACGCTTCATAGGGTTGCTTGAGGCTGTGAGTGCAGATTGGTACGATACTCGCTTTCCCAGAATTATAATGTCTTGCCTTGATGGGGAGCCCCTGTCTTACATTACAAGCATAGTACAAGGAACTGTTTTATGTTTTTTTTGTGTGTGTTTTTGTAGATGTTGAGTGCTGTACAAACAAGAGCTTTTTCTTGTTCTTTTTGCCCCAGGTGGAATATGCCCAGAATGGCACGAAAGAATGGACTTCACTGAAGAGCCCTGGAAATCACAGGGATATCAGAAACCTGCAGATAAACGTCTTGTATAGAGTCAGGGTGAGTGTGATGCATTTTTGATCTGCCAACTAAACTGTACTAAAGTTGAGAATAACTTGCACCATTTTAAAGTTGAAATTTGTCTCATTTAAATGACAACCAAGAGCCATATTATGTAGTGTAAAATTCTGCATATGTTGCACATTCCTACTTTAAATATGTGCACTCAAACATAATTTAATTTAGCTTTTTTCTGGCAATTTTCCTTCCTCCTTCTCCATCCGCACCCATCCCTCACCACCATTTTATACCCTCCCCTGCAAGGCGTGACTCCTTGCTAGGTTATCGCTCACCCAGGTGGCCGTTATTTGTGAGTGTCAAGATGCCGTTCCAAAATGGAGGGCATCACTTATGACCTCCAGTCCTCACTCAATGTCGTCATGTATATTTCAGCAGAGGTCGCTGGGTAGCAATCAGGAGTGGCAATTCAGATTAATTTCCCACTCCCTAATCCAGGAGCCCTACTGCTACACCGGTTGAGCATAGCGAATTTAGCACACGCCGAGGAATCAAAGCAGAGAGCTTCCTGTAATGCATGGCTCCGCTATTTATTACGTAAAGCCATGTGGGGACCCTACAAACAATTTATAATCTGGATGTTGCAGCTTTCTACTCTCTTTTCTCTTCCCCACCGAAGAAGGTTCCTGACGACAGAGATCAGTGAGGTGATACCAATATTGAATGTCGTCCAATTGCCATCTGTTCCAGTTTTTGTAGGTAGTATCTCTGCAGTCCGTGGGAGTAACTAAAGTCAGAATTTGTAGTGTCATAATTTTAGCAGATTCTAATGACACTTTTTCCATTATTTGCAGGTTGCAGCTGTTACAGGTCATGGGATAGGCAACTGGAGCGATTCAAAAACCATTATCACAAAGAAAGGAAAAGGTTGGTGGTACAGTACTTCTAGAGAGGGAAACCAATGATGCGTAACGTATTACAATTGGCGATCTGTTCTTGTGTGCTCAAGCTATTTTGCTGCTCTACAGTAGTAGTACAAATGTTTCCAGCTCGGTGGGATATTTTAAATATCCTATACCCAAATTGGATAACTCCTAACCAACCAGCAGTTCACGGACCATATTAGAAAAGTGCAGGTCATTGTTTATTAAGGTATTAATTTGACTCAGTGTAATTTGATATATCATATGAATGATGAGCAGAAGTATGTTACATAAGTGTAATAAGATCTCTTCATAAACTTCCCTCAATTTAGCCACCAAAATCATTAACAGATGCTGCAATTTTTTTGATTTGATCCCTGAGAATTGTCAGCCTGCAATTAGCTTCCTGACCTCCAGTAAGCTGTGATGCTCCAACTGTGGCTTGGCACCATTTCAAGTTTTTAATTTTCTGATTATGTTGTTAGTTTTTCTTTCAGTTTTCTCTGCTTTTTCTGCTAATCATATATTTTTTAAAAATGTCCCTGGTGCCTGTCTGAAACATGCGTTAGGCCTCTGATTTGCATATGCAAGGGACCTAACACCAGTTTGAGGAGCACCAGCCTGCTGCGCTCAAGATTACCGGCTCTACATGTGGCCTAACCAGCGGTCCTTAAAGGGACCAACAAAGATGTAACTGTTTTCTATACTTACCTTAATGTGAAGCTGGAGAGCTCCTACCAGCTCCACAGCACAACATGCTAGCATCCCACCCATTCTCCTCCCCTAAACGCCCCCACCCCAGGACTTACCTTAGGGCCTCCCAAACTAAAGCTGCTTCTGGAGGCTCGATAGCTGCCCGCAGCTTTCTGGCAATATTGAAATGAGGCCCAAGGCCCAATTTCGGGTGACACGTGCTGGGAGCATGCGGACCATTCTGCGCCCGAAAACGGGCCTATACAAACTTTTAGCTCAGCGTTTCTTCTTTTAAATTTGAATCTTAATGATTAGGTTGCACAAGTAAATACTTTGATTTATCAGAGGCACAATTATTAAATCTAAGATGCTAGAAATAACTTTGAAACAAAAAGCTTGTTGTTACTGATTTAAATTGTTATGATCGTCCAAAATTATTGTTGAGCACTAAAAAAATTCAGCTGGCTAGTTTAAAAAAAAAAATTTTTGTCATCCAAATTTCAGTGGGGAGTACTGAACAAGTAAATTGCTTCATGAGATGGGTTAAACACAGATGTATGCAATTGCTGAAATACACATTAATTTTGATCTTTGTTTTTCTTCTGTAATAGCAATTCCACCGCCAATAGTTACAGTTGCAAATACAAGTGAAGACACCATTAACTTGAAGTTACAGATGGACACCAGTATTGAGGTACATATTGTGCTGCATGAGGGATTTTAACAAACAGTGTCGGTCCTTTTTAAATGGAGTAACCATTCCAACTGAATAGTTGCAGTGTACAGTTTAAAGTTGTACATCAGGCAGTTAGCTATTTTCAACTCTCACTGGGGAGTTCATTAAGTAGAAATGGTATTTGGTTGGGATGTACCTGCCATTTACAATTGCACCTCAGCAAGGGCCTTTTTGGTGCAGCATGGTGCTGTACAAGTATCCGGTGCTGTGCCACATGATAGCAGGATGCAGGTTCAGACTGACTGCTTCCTATCTGGTATGTTTATGATCTGAGCTGGGTTATTAAGTGGACATGGCAATTAAAAGCCAGGTAGTTTTCTGGAGAGGAGTGCGGAAAATGGCTGTGTTTGCACACTGCGTCGTAACTGATTGTACAAAGTCCTGGAAGCAGGTTTTCTTTCAACTGGTGAATGGGAAAGAGACATGAGGAGGGGACACAGAGAATATGACCTCTAATGCACTGCCTGAGGAGGTGGTGGAGGCAGATTCAATTGTGGCTTTCAAAAGGGAATTGGATAAGTACTTGAAGGAAATAAATTTGCAGGGCTACGGGGAAAGGGCGGGGGAAAGTGACTAGCTGGATTGCTCTTGCAAAGAGCCGGCACGGGCACAACGGGCTGAATGGCCTCTTTCTGTGCTGTAACCATTCTATGATTCTATTCTATGAATAGAGGAGAACTCTTAAGTTAGCCTTGTACCAGTGCATGCGTTGGGTTTGGATGATGAGCTGTTACTGGTCTGATGTATATATTTTGGTTTGGCACAGGAGAAGAAATGAACAGGGATCAACCTGAATCACTGTCGATTCAGAACAAACTGAAAGCAGTTGTATGAGTGGGGCTTTGGGTGAATATCTCTAACCCCCTTAACACTTGTGTCTAATCCACTAGTACAGAATGCACATTAAAAAAAAACCTATGCAACAATCTTCACAATAATGTACCTGGATTCACCATCTGAAAACTTAGCTCCTTTACTAATGGTCTGTTATGTGACCTTTTTAAAAAAAAAAAGGCTTTTGTATTCTCAAAGGCTGGGTTATAAATGGGTTTAACTATACAATAGTAACTAAGAAATATTAACTGCTCCTGTGCATTCCCTTTGTTTTTTCCTGCATGTGAAATGCCATGGAAAGTTTATCTATGTTAAAAGTGCTATATAAATACAAGTTGTTGTTTCTTGAACCATAAGTATATTTCAGATCTTTAAAAGCGAGCTTTAAAGAGCTGAGAAAGTATTTACTACTTGGGTGGTTAAATATACATATACTTCTGACAGGAGATTTGTGGTAAAGTAGCTTATCCCTGCATTGTTTAATGAGCATCTGCCTGAGCCCCATAGCATACCATAGTTGAAAGTTTGCACATTTCTATTACTATTGGATCTGTACTACAGACAAATATTTGAAATGCTGTGGTACTTTCTTAATTTCCTCCCCGCCCCCCCAACATGTTTTTTTTTCAGGTGGTCAGCTATGTTGTGGACATGTCCTGGACATTTGATACCCATATAAAAGAGAAGCGATCGTTGAATGTTGATGGAAGAAAAGCTGCTTTATCTGGTATGTAATATATTCACACCACTGAAAATGAGGTCATACAAATACAAGCGACTTCCCACAACATCCAATAACAGCTTTTGTTTTGAAGATTTTTAATTGCAGTCAAGTCTTTGAGCACACTTGCACCCTGTGGCCGTGTTTAGCAACATTTTATATGGTCAGGAGAGCAAAGGTTCATTTTTTTAAAATTTAATTTATTTCCTCTAGGTGCAGTAACATTACAATTTCTATGATACGGGGGAAGGGAGAGTAGGAAGGAAAGGTGGGAAGACAGTGAAACTGGTAGGACTAGTCAGCGAAGGCAATATACCTTCTACGTCACACTACACTTGACTGATGGAAGTATGACCGGACCTTTAATTTAATAAGATTGTATCAACACGTTTGTAATTAAGGTGATTTATTTTTATTATACAGTTACCAATTTAACTGCTGGTACGGATTATGAGATTTCCGCCTGGGCCAAAACTGTTGTTGGTGATAGCCCAATGTCTTTTGTACGTGCTAAAATGGAAGGAACCAGTCCAGCTCCTCCTAAACTTAAAGCAATTCCAATCAATCAGACTGCTGTGAATTGCAGTTGGAGTGGCCCAAAGAATGTGGTGAGTGTTTTGTGCTATTCTACGGTTCAGATCTTCTAGGCACATAGTCAGTCATTGTATTCACTGACCTTTTGATAGCGTGCACATGGTTACTGGATGAGAAACAACATAAAATGCCCTTTCTCATGGACCTCTGCAAATCATACAGAACACAAAGACCGCTTAATAAATCTTAGTCAAGAAAAAGCAATCTTTCATACAAGCGTGTGTTGCAACAAGCTGTGATCCTGTTGTGCTGGGATCGGTCTTACAGGTGTCACCAGCCCTGTGGGACCTCATCAAAGTGACCATTCTACATGTTTGAGCCTAGACGATGAGCTGGCTATTTGAACATGGAGATCATACACTTGAGCTGGATCCTGTTCTGTCCTGATGTCCACGTGTCCTCTTCAGCAGAGGTCACTGGATAGTGATCTGGAGTGGGAGCCTTGGCTGACTTTTTTGTTTCTTGTTCCTCTCCCTAGTGCAGAAGCACTGAGGCCTGTTGCGCATCCCTGATTTCCTTCCCTCCACCATTGGCGGCCGTACCTTCAGCTGTCCAGGCCCTAAGCTCTGGAATTCCCTCCCTAAACCTCTCCACCTCTACCTCTCTCTCCTCCTTTAAGATCCTCCTTAAAACTTACCTCTTTAACCAAGCTTTTGGTCACCTGTCCTAATATCTCCCTATGTGGCTCAGTCTCAAATTCTGTCTGATTACGCTCCTGCGAAGTACCTTGGGATGTTTTACTATGTTAAAGGTACTATATAAATTCAAGTTGTTGTTGTGGCACTCCTGCTGCAATCAGCCAACAGCACAAACTGGAAATTGAACCAGAGATCTCCTAAGCTGTAGAGCTTAATGCTGAACCTGACTGTGCCTTCAGCCACTAGGCCACTGGGGGAGCAGCGTACAGGCCTTCGTGTATCACAATTGAGGAAAGGCAATCCTTTATATGTAGTAAATATCGCTACATGCTGTGATTGAAGAGCTTATAAATAATTTTAAATATCATTTAAATTACCCTCTTTGATGCCGCCTGAACTTTATTACATTGCTTGTTTGCTAAACTGACAGCAGCAGAAATTAAGTGAAGGAGCATTGTTATTTTGGTCACTGACGTAATTAGAATAGCTGACACTATTTAAGATGTTTGTTTATTTTGCTGTCCTTGTGCAGCTCTCCAGGAAGTCTTAGGTTCATTAGAACATTAGTTGTCCAGAATTATCTCGGAAGTAACCATCCTCTTTCCTTAACAGGTTTACGGAGTTTTCTTTGCTACATCATTCTTGGAACTGTACCGAAATCCAAAAAATGCCACTTCATACATTAACAATCTAACGGTGACTGTGGACAGTGACGAGCAGTATCTATTTTTGGTAGATTTTCTTTTCATTGCCTTTATTTTTAAATATATTACTACTGAAGGTCATATGTTATATGAAATGTTTACATAGAGAACTGATAAACTGGACTCTTGGTTTTAGAATTCGAGATCAACCTTTACTGTGTTTATTTTGTGACCTTTCAAGTTGGATTGGTTTCTTTTAAATACCTACGTTTGAGAGACAGATTGGATATGGTGGTAAACACACTGCACACGCCTAATGAAGCCGGTGATAAGACCACGGGAAATTAGTCAACTGGCCTCATTTGTTTATTGCTGGCGAGCTGTAGGCGGCAGTCGTGGGCCCAGAGGCAGCTGGAGGTCATAAATAGAGTCCAAGGGGGAGGCAAGTGGCAGGGGGGACGCGGGGCATGTGGTGACTGGCAATGGACCGCGAATTTAATGTAGAGCCGGGAGGAGCAATCTTGCTTGTCCCCGGCTTCACAATAAGTTTGGTACAAAAAATTAAATCTCTCCTTTACGGAGACAGCCTCCAGCGATTGATTCCTGGAATGAGAGGGTTGTCCTATGAGGAAAGATTGAGTAGAATGGGCCTATACTCTCTGGAATTTAGAAGAATGAGAGGTAATCTCATTGAAACACGTAAGATTCTAAGAAGGCTTGACAGAGTAGATGCTGAGAGGGTGTTTCCCTGGCTGGAGAGTCTAGAACTAGGGGACATCGTCTCAGGATAAGGGGTCGGACGTTTAGGACTGAGATAAGGAGGAATTTCTTCACTCAGAGGGTCATGAATATTTGGAATTCTCCACCCCAGAGGGCTGTGGCTATTCAGTTACTGAGTATATTCAAGACTGAGATCGATAGATTTTTGGATTCTAGGGGAATCAAGAGATATGGGGATCAGGCGGGAAAGTGGAGTTGAGGTCGAAGATCAGCATGATCTTTATCGAATGGCGGCTCAGGCTCGAGAGGCTGTATGGCCCACTGTTGCTCTTATTTCTTATGTTCTTATGATCCTTGGCTGCCAAGCGTCGGAGAATACTGACCTTGCGTGGCGCATGCTGCAGTTAGTCACAAACTAATTTTGCAAAGACTGCCTCGATCAGGTGTTCGGCCCCCTGCGCACACATTCCATGGGCCTAATGCCTGTTTGACGTGGGCCCTGGACACCTATGCAGAAGCTTTCACCAATATGACGGGTAGCGCGGAATGAGCGCGTGCACGCCACCTGACGTAGTGGACACTTAGAAGGCCGATTTAGGCCTGTAAAATGGGCACAGCGACATCTGATTTCTAGACTTTAGTTTCATCAGTGCAGCTGAAGAAGGTGTGAAATGTGCAATCAGTGCCAAATTTTAACCTATATCCTTTGCTGGAATAGGTTAAATAGCACCCCCTGAAATTAAGTGTTGCATTTTAATAAACTGCCCCGATGATCAGGTTTGTGCAGAGACCTTGATCCCAATTTGTGTATGCAGTGTGAAAAGTTTGAGATGGATAGCTTTAACTGAGATCAATGTGTTTTATCTTTTTTTTTCTAGGTTCGTGTTATAGTCCCATATTTAGGACCACCCTCTGAATATATTGCTATTAAGATGATTCCTGATAACAGGCTTCCACCTCGTCACTTGCATGTGGTGAAGGAGGACAAGACATTAGCTGTACTGAAGTGGCAACCTCCATATGACCTGCTGAGTGAAAGTTTAGTGAGTACCTTAACCCTTGTTAGGAGAAGGAAGAAGCTATAATGTACATTATGCTCACCTGTGGACCTTGACCTTTCCACAGAGAAACCATTGGTTTGATAAAAAGGCTGGGCAAAAAAAGGGGCACAGGGATTCCACGTTTGCTGTCCAAAATAACTTAAGGTGTCTCAATTTTAAACACTGCTTTATTGGCATATTGCAGCAGCTTTTTTCACATACCTTATTTCCCAAAGAATTAAAGGTTTTCTTTCCTTAAAAAAAACACAGAACAAGTGCATGCCTTAGATAGAATTTAAAGTTTAAACATTTTTTTAAAAAGCACCAAAACTGTGAACTTCAGTAAATTTGGCTTTGGCGCACTAAACTACTTCCGTCTCACAGTGCATGCAGTAGGTAATTGAGCATGTTGTGATGTGAGTCTGCTTTGCATAGCAATGTAGATATTTAAAAAAAATCTATTAATAGAGGCATTTTGATGGTGCCTGAGGGATTGAGTGGTTCCTGTCTCCAAATGCAGTCACTGGTGCCAGCAGGCTACTGGTGCCAGCAAGCTACTTGTGCCTTAGAACAGGAGCTGCCTTCATTCTGTGCTGCTGTAAATGCCATGTGGATAACCAGCCCTGGAAACTGAATCTCTTCAAAACACTTACGATTAACTCTTCTGTGTTTTTTTAACAAATAATTTCTTACTGCTATAATAACTGAATCGCAATGTGCTGTTCACTAATCAAATTTGTTTACTTTCCGCAGACCTATGCAGTTCTTGTAAAAGATTCCATTCGTAAAAATGAAAAAAATTACAAAGTGACTTCAAAGAACAACACAGTGGAATATATAGTGAAGCAGCTCGAACCGGGTGGAAAATACAGTGTAGTTATCAGACTGTGGAACATGAGTAAAGAAGCAAGTGTCTCTCTAAACACAGGTGAGGCAAATTGTAGGATCTCAAGAGTTGACTAAAAATGTTTTAAGAAAAGATAGTATGCACCCAGGTGATTTAATTACTATTTGTCTTCTGTGGGAAATCAGACATCCTAGCTACAACTAATGAAGTTTAGAACAAAGATGAGGGAGACATGCATTTCTACAGACAGCAGCATATCATGTTTCAGAAGTGCCTCAAAGCAATGTACGTTCAATGAAATACTTTGAAGTGTCGCCCCTGTTGTTATGTGGACAAACTTGGAAGCTCCTTTGAGCATAGCGAGATCCTACACCAGCAGTGATGACCAGTTAATCTGTCCAGGGCACTGGGAACGCTCTCTGATCAAATAGTGCCACAGGATCTTTAACATCCACCTGAGCCATCAGCACAGGCAGATGAAGCCAATTCCAAAGGCCAGCACATCAGACGACGCAGCACTGCACTGTAGTGGCCGCCTCGTTTATGTGCTCAAGCCTTGGAGTAGAACTTGAACCCACAAGCTTCTGATTCAGACGTGAGAGCTTTAAGAACTGAGCTAAGCCAGCAGATGGCAAGTTGATAGCGCACTGGGTGATGCCCCAAAGTCCAGTATTTATAAAGCCTGGTGACACCTAGTGGTAGGAACTCAATGCTACAGCTGTAGTTGTGGCTTAATGCAGCAAAAATGAATATCTCACTATCTGTACATCTCCTTTTAGCTACAGGGGTTCACTTGAGTTCTACTCTAGCATAACGCTGTTTAAAGCTGAAAGACCATGCAATCCTGATTGTGTTATTCCTCTAACACAGCTATACTACACACAGTACTTTGGATGCTCCTGTCAGCTCTTGGCTGTTCAGTTTCTTGTAACACAAAATAGCAAGCCAAAAATCCAAGCAGCATTGCGTACTGAAATATAACTTGTACACAGCATGTTGGAGCAGTAATGCCCAGTGATTTCACTGGTGGGTTGTAGGTTCAGTCTCTTGTGCTAAATTCCTGATCTCAGCAGCGTTGCTATAGTCAATGCTGAATGGAGACCATGGAGTCTCCGAGAGGTATAGAGCGAAAAGCAGAGTCTCTTCGCCAAACATACTTCAGTAGACTTTGTAACAGCTGATTTTAGAGCAACATTAATGGAGTTCACGGAACAGTTCATCCACCTTCACATGTAGCCAAAGATTGGGGATTGGGCGAATTTTTCTTTAAGACCCACTGTAGAGGGCAATCTAGCATTTTATATCTTCAGCTGAACAAAGCATGGAGATAGATAATGTTTTACTATAGTACTTAGGTATGATCTGCATTTTGCACATCTCTCCATAAGAGGCAGACTTAAGATGATGCTTTGTCATGCCAAATACTTTTTCTTGTCCTATTTTAGCCCCAGTAATCTCTTCTCCGGACTCTTGATGTTCTTCATGGGCTGATGGTTGAATATGATACGAATTTTCTGACTGGTTTGCCCTCCTTATTTTTCCTTCCTCTCTGGGCAAGTGTCTAGCAAGGGAGGCAATAAATTATACCACTATATTTCTGTAGTTTTAAGTTGAATTCTTAATCTCTGACCCTATAATTAACTTTTTGATGACTTCCAAAAAGTGCTGAGTATATTCTTAATCATAATGAGATCCAATTTCTAAACAAGTTAGTTTTGTTGAAAGACACACCCAAAACAATCCTGCTTTGTTTGGCTTTAATTCCAAATCATGATGAACACCATAGGAAATTCTAAAGTTGTTCACACACTTTACAGGACAAATCTTTGTATATTTTGAAAGTAGCAGAGGACATGCTTGGAGGGTTAATTACTTTTCAAATGTGCGTGCAAAAGCAGACTAAACCATTGACCACCTTCAACCAAACTGATCTCAGAGAGTTCTTGCCAACGTTCAGCCACTGCGAAATGATTTCAAAATGCATCAGTACATAGCTGAATGTTCCTCGTGTTTATGTGCCGCAGGAATGGTGACAATGACCCAAAGAAGTTGACCAAGATCTTTGCTCAGAGGCCAGACATGCTGTGAAGAATGTATCTGGAATGCTCTGAACAATGGGCTCTGTCTGTTAGGAGGGTTGCAGGAGGCAGCTGGTGGTATTCTGGTGTTTTGATAGCTTGAATAACTCATTGTGTCTATATTTTTATTTTATGTTCTCTTGTGGCAGTTCCTCTGTCAGCACCAGAGTCACTGAAAATGCTACCAGAGAAAGACCACATCCTGCTGATCTGGAAAAGCCTCAAATTGAAAGAACGGAGCTTTAATGACAACAGGGTAAGTGCAAAATATGACTGAAAATTACAGCTATTTATTTTGAGCTGACTCCATTTTTAACTGACTTATTCAGCATTAAACTGTCCAGAAAAATAAGCCAAATATACGCAGTCAAGATGGCAAAAAGCTTCAGATTTATTCCAGTATGCTTTTTAAAAAAAAATGCTTGTGGACTTTTTCACCTAAATTGATTTGGTTTAACACATGCACTGGCTGTTGAATTTTCCAGGAATCGACAGCAAATGTTTTTAGGGATGTTCCACTAGTGTGAATATTATTATACACCGTTACCAAGTGCATTTTTGGTCAGCTGCTGTCTGAATAAAAGTGTGGGGGAGATTACCACACCCCATTAAATTTTCATTACAGTATAACTTGGGAGAGTGAGTGGTGCAGTGAGTTTGCCCTTCACCATCTGGGACCTTGGTTAAATATTCAGCCCGTAAGAATTTAATGGAAAATCTCCTCCCTTGTCTCCTGGCTACCAAAGGCCTACTTGAGTAAAAGCAAAATACTGCGGATGCTGGAAATCTGAAAGAAAGAAATCTGACGAAGGATCATCGACCTGAAACGTTAACTCTGTTTCTTTCTCCACAGATCCTGCCAGACTTGCTGAGTATTTCCAGCATTTTCTGTTTTTATTATTATTAGTGGCCTACTTAAATTGTGATGTGGAGGTGCCGGTGATGGACTGGGGTGGACAAATGTAAGGAATCTTACAACACCAGGTTATAGTCCAACTGTTTTATTTGGAAAAAAATATATATATTTTTTCAAATGTAACAGTTGGACTATAACCTAGTGTTGTAAGATTCCTTATACTTAAATTGTGTTTGGATGGGCTGAAGGGTGTTTTCTCATGTCTAACTGTTGCATTGGCGCTTCTTTGCTCCAAAATATCCCCACTATTTGATGCTCTACTCCTAATAAGATCATAAGAAATAGGAGCAGGAGTAGGCCATACGGCCCCTCGAGCCTGCTCAGCCATTCAATCAGATCAAAGGACAGTTTGCAAATTGGGTGCCTGTCCTCATGAATTTTCAAATATCCTTGGATATGGAAGTTGTGCCAAAGAACTTGCCAATGCTACACCTCAGCTCAAGAAAGGAGAAAGGAATAAATCGAGCAACTGTGAATCAGTCAGTCTAATATTGGGAGTGGGCAGGCCTCAAGAGGTCATGGTGCAGGTTAATATTAATATTCAGACATGGGTCAATTTAAGGACAGTCAGCATGGATTTGTAAATTATGCCTGACACATTTAATTGAATTCTTTGAAGAAATAAGAATTTATAGATAAAGGAAATGCAATGGATGTTGTATGCATTTTCAAAAGGCATTTAAGAAGGTGCCACACAAATGGCTTGTTGGTTAAATTTACAGCATATTGTGATAATGGCGATGTAACAGCATGGATAGAAAGTTGGTTTAAGTACAGAAATTAGAGTAGTGTTTAATTAATATGTTTTTGGACAGAATACATTAAAGGGTATGGCGAAGAGCAAAGCAAGGGAATGGGATTAGCTCTTTCAGATAGGCTGAATGGCCGCCTTTTATGCTGTATGATCCTATGAAATGTGCAAATCACATGGTGACTTCAAATTTTAAATGGGGGGAGTGAAATAATGAAGATGTGTTGCTGGGGAAAGAGATTCACCTGCTGTGCTTGATATGTAAATAGTACTCTTTAAAAACTGCACTTTTGTGTTCTAAACATAGTTCAAAAATGTCTCCATGGCGTTCTTAAGGATTGGAGCACTTTCGCACCTATTAAAACTCTCTTGCTTGAACATTTTGTTTATGCTTCCCAATTAGTCTGCTCCTTTTTACCTTTTTTTTGCATCAGTGGAATACTGAAATCAGACGTCAAAAGATACTGGTACAACAGCCAAAGCTTAATGCTGCAATGAGGAATTTTCAGTGAATGAATGATACTGCACTAGAATCTGAAACCTTTTTTAAAGATGTTCTGTTATATATTTTTTTGTGTTTTTCTCATTTACTTTGCTGATATTTTCTTTTCATTTGCAAGTGCTGCCTGTGTTTTCTATTAGTGCAACAATCATAGATCTATATATCCCTACCTGTAAAGTCTTACTCATTTGAAGTGATATTCATTTGCGTTTACAAAGATCACATTTTGACATATCTCACTCTTTAAAATAAATGGCACTCCATCTGATTAAATGGGTCTGTGATCTGTCTCACTCTTAGCCATAAATTTCACTCCTAACATTTCCCCAGTGTTAACAGCTCTACATGTATCAGTGAATTACGTATAGGATGAGTCAGACCCTTGCATCCGTGTCGCAGAGTAACAATTCTCTAGAGGGCATTTCTTCTTTATGATGATCGAGTAGAATTCAGCACACTTAATTATTCTTTTATAAACAGTAATATGCTGGATGAGTAAATAAAAGCTTTGTAAGGAAGTGTTTCTGGTTTACAGCTCCCATGAGGTCAGTTGGAATACTTTTTATTTGCAAAGATTTAATGAGTTTCTAAAATAGATGGCGTTCTGAAGGATTGCTTCTCCCTGCTTTCATTGATGCTTAAGCAGTGATTGAATGTGAAGAGTGTATAACAGCTAATTGAGTGATCTACCACTCCTCGTGATGATCACTGGCGATCATTAAAAAGTTTCAATCTATCATGCGAACAGTGGAGAGATTCATGATGGATCTGTTTATCACTTGCTGAGAAATTTACCCAAGGAAGCAGTTTTTTGGCGGGGGAGGTGGGGGGGAGGAAAAGAAAAGGAAGAAGTGAATTTAAAATAAGTCCATGTTTCACAAACCCAGGATAACTGTAGGAGGATGCTAGGCATACTCGGAGGCAAAACTGCCAGATTGTCAACTGCTCGATTTTTGATTTTGCCGGTTCCCAATTTGACTTGAGTATATTTCCCAAAGTACCTAAAACATTATCCGCCACTTCATTTACAGAATGAAAATCTTGCAGTTGTAACTGCACAGAGATTGTTGTCACTCATTTATTGAAAAGGATCTGTGTGGCCAGCTTTTTGACCAATCCCAGATTTTCAGTTATATTGCATTCTGGAATGTTGAGCACTAGGTCTGTAGAACATTGTTGCAAAACTGGTATCAGTACCAGCACTGATCCAGTCTGCATATCTAAAGGCTAATAGTTTCACCATTATAGCACTAAGATGCTCGCTTTACACTTTACTCACATGATTGCAATCTAAATTTGTCTCTGTTATAGGAAGGATATAGAGGCGTTGGAGAGGGTGCAAAAAAATTTACAAGGGTGATACCAGAACTGAGGATACCCTTATTAGGAAAGGCTGAACAGGCTGGGGCTTTTTTCTCCAGAAAAGAGAAGGCTGAGGGGTGACCTGATAGAGGTCTAAGATAATAAAGTTTGATAGGGTAGATGTAGAGAAAATGTTTCCACGTGTGGGGGAGTCCAAAACTAGAGGTCATAAATAAATATAAAATAGTCACTAATAAATCCAATAGGGAATTCAGGAGAAACCTCTTTACCCAAAGAGCTGTTAGAATGTGGAACCTGCTACCACAAGGAGTAGTTGAGGCCAATAGCATAGATGCATTTAAGGGGATGCTAGATAAACACGAGGGAGAAAGAAATAGAAAGGTATCTTGATAGGGTTGGATGAAGTAGGGAGGGAGGAGGCTCGTGTGGAGCATAAATGCCAGCATAGACCAGTTGGGCCGAATGGCCTGTTTCTGTGCTGTAGTTTCGATGTAACTTGATGTAAATGCTGCAAGTGGAAAATCTACCTGTATAACATTTTTTATATTATGTGTATCAGTTTGTATATGGAAAGAGGTGCATATATAAATATGCATACCATATATATGTATTTATAAGAGATATATGTATATTTTTAAGAAAAACAGAATCACATGAGTAACTGAAATTGATGCTCGGGTAACAATAGTAATAAAGATGGAATCACATCTCAAACGTGCATTTAATAAATGAAGTATCAGGCTGAAGGCTGATGAGTCATGTACAGCGTGACTGCTAAAACTAAGCTTGCCCGTGATCGGGCCAGGTGTGCTCTATGGGAGATTTTTTTTAAAGTGCCTTTTTTTTTCTGCTCATCACCTGCCCAGAAATGTAAAGTTGTGGAAGTTGTTGGACTTGGGTTACAAATCACTAAATTCCATCTGCAGTGATTCTTCTGCTTGAGTTTAACTTTTTTTGTTGTTGCAGAGGCTTTGTGTGTGTTTAATGTACAAAGTGCTGTATCTTTCAGGAGGGAGAAAGAGGCAACACTTTTGATTTTCTCACTGTCGTCTATTGCCTTGTGAACTGCAGAATCTACTTATCTCCTTTCAAAGCTGGAGGATGGCACCAAGAGAAATGGAGAGAAAACAGCAAAACTTAATACTTTGTCCTTTGTTTGACCTCAGGGTTATGAGATCCACATGTTTGATCATGTGACCAATACGACTGTATGTCTTGGGAATACAACGGAAAACATCTTCAAGATTTCTGATCTGAAGTTTGGCCACAACTACACATTCACAGTGCAAGCCAGATGCTTGTACAATGGGCAGATTTGTGGTGAACCTGCTTCCCTGCTGTACGATGAACTTAGAAATGGTGAGGTCATGAAAATTTGATAACTGGCACACTGAACACAAGTACACAGCATTAAACTAATTTTCAGTTAGCATGTAGAGCAAAGATCTAATGTGCAGTTAAAACAATACTTGGCTTGGGTGCTGTATTTTCCTACATCCAGCCAAGAATGCATTAGATAGTTACGGCCTACAGTATTAGCTTTGTCAGTGTACCAAAGCGTGTTGAATTATGCTGTTGTTCCTGTATAGAATCTTTACATCAAAAGCAAATCAATGCATAAATTGCACTAATGCATAGCATGTGGCATTTAACATGTGAACACTGAAGTGTTGCTTTACTCTTAGAAATCAATGATTTAGGTGTAGAAATCATTTTATTTTTAGTCTCTTCTCTGGACCTTTTGCTTTTCAGCCTTATTTATAGTCAATGGAAGAAATTTAGTCCAAGTCTTAGTGAAGTCTTTTGTTCCCAAATTATATGTTTAGTCTTGGGAGGACAGGGGTCAAATTTAGTTTTTGCTTTCCATGTTACTGTTCCAGTCTTTTTAGAATTTTTTTTTTCCCATTTACGGTTTTAAACAATGTTGACTGTTTCATTTCTCTCCACTCGCAAGGACGTGAGAAATGCTGAAAGACAATAAACTAGGCCTTGAATGAGAACTGTAACTTTATTCATCGTTTTCAGTTTCCAGCATCTGTTCCCAAAGCCGTGGATTATTGATTAGTGTTTTAGCCCTAGAAGTGGTTTTAGTTTTTTATCAGCTCTCTATCTTAAATGTTACTTTCATTTTAGTTCAGGTTTAAATAAATTTAGTTCTAATTTTAATTTAGTGACGAGTACAGAAGTTTTACTCAACTATTTTCCGAACTGGTTTTGATCCTATCTGAATGATTTGTTTTAAATCTATCAAAGAGCATCAGGTTCCCCCCCCCCCCACCCCCCCTTGTTACTTTGACTATTTTGAGTTTACAGTTGTCACAGTTGACACGTCTATTCTGAGCTGCTGACACAAAATGGACATCTCAAAGCTGTTAAGAATTAGGTGTGAAGTGCCTCCATATGTAGATGTGGAATACATTACTTGTTCTAACTTCAATCAGGTTCAGTAAAATCTTGCTGAGAACAAGTTGTTGCATGATATTTGATTAAAGGTACAGATCCATTACATGTAGATGGACTAGTTCCTAAAAAATTGCTTAAAGATGGAACTGCAGATTCCACTTGTTATCTGGGATACTCTTCCATTTCTACGTCCCAGCATTAATTTCATATTTTTGCATTATTTATTTTATATCTTTGTGATTTGCTACCTCTGTCTGTAAAATCCACCCCACATTAAAGTGGAAGGTAAAGCTCTAAAGCCAGTTTTTGTTTGTAAGTGCTCTCCATTTTGTAGAGGAAAATAGTTCTATTGGGTGCTTCTCGGATACAGTTTTCCAGTTATACAGTACACTGATGTTAGTTCTTACAATAATATAGCCACTGGAATTTTCTTTGGGGAGAAATGTCAGTTTTTGTATCTGCATGGAGCATCTTGACTTGGTTCTGCTTGCTAAGCCATTCTATGACCTCGTTGAGTGTTTGAGGGACATGCCGCTAGGGTTGCTGCATTGAAAACAGCGGAAGTGGAGTTAGGGCTCCTAGGAAACCATGCAATAAGTTGGGGATGCACTGTTTCCAACTGGTAGCATAGCTTCCAGGGGGTGATGCTGGAGCTGTCCTCAGATTAGCCTGAAGTTGCTGGCCCCATTGTTTCAAGTGGTGCCACTCAGAGGCACTCCCATTATTGCCATCGTTCAATGGCCTAGGATGGAGTGTAAACTCTGGGGTCTCCATGCAACTTAAAATATTTAAATCTTTACAAAAACGTCAAACAGTATATATGAAGTATGATTTTTCACTTGACAAAGTACTTCGAACAATAGGTACTTCCCCTGCACATTAGTTTCCCTTTAAAAAGTGTTGTGACTAAGTAACTGGTTAATGGAATTTTGAGCCACCAAATTGAATTGTCAAGCCATAAGATTTAGTGACTATGTAAAAGGTCTACATGATGCCTGTGGTTGAGCCTCTGCTAATGACTTGTGTTTTTCATGTACAATTTTCATTCCTTGTGATTTAAGAAAATCAAACAACTAGGAAAATAAATTTATTCCCAAGACTGATTGTACTGTAGCCTCCAGCTAGAACATCAGAGTACTGCATAATTAGAAAACCATACCTGAGAAGCACCCAAATTTGTAAGAGGGGCCAAAGTTGAAGAGTTAAAAACTTCTGGGTAATTGTAGTCTGCATATACTTCATAAAATGTCAGTTTTAATGGAATTATTAAAAAAAAGTTTAAATGCAGGAAATCTGAAACAAATACTGGAATTGATCAGAACAATCAATGGTGAAGGTAAAAGAGAGAGGTACACATTTTTGGTATTGCCCTTTAGATTGCCAGTACTGCTGTAAGGTCCCACTCAGTGTTAATTTATCTTTCATTTCCAGGTGGTAACAGATCTGCTGTGCATTTGCAGTATTTTCTGTTTTACTTTTATCCCTTATTTTTGCTGTTGATGGGGCCACTGTGTTGACAGGCTAAAAGCAATGCATATTTGAAGTTCTCTAATTGAGTCACTAGATTGAAATAACGCTCGCTAAATTCTGGTATTATTTTTCTCTAGCAGCAGCAGCTTCCAAAAGTCCCAAATCGACAGATGTAGCAGCCATCGTGGTGCCAGTAATGTTCTTGCTACTTGTGATATTAGGTATTGGCTTCGTTGTGTTATATGTTCGACATCGAAGACTCCAGAACAGCTTTACAGCTTTTGCCAATAGTCACTATAATTCCCGATTAGGATCAGCTGTGTTTTCTTCAGGTGATGAGCTAGGTAAGGATTTGCTCGTTAAAAATATTGCATGCATAGAACAGCCATGTCGCAACTTTGCATAACCCTCCCTTCATCCACTAGGGTGAAATGCCACCAAATTCGTCCCCTGGGGTTTTACTTTATTAACCTGTTACCAGTGTTCACTCTAAATTACCAAACATTGTATTGCTGTTAAGAATGTATCCAGACCCCAAATATGTGGACAGGGCCTCTCCATTCAAATTAAAGAACACAGCCTGATGTTTCTAATGTTTCTTTTCAAAATAGAACGTGGGTGTTCTATTTTGTTACTGAAATAATTCTCCCTTGCTCTCCAATGCAGTGCAGTGTTTCTAGGGAAACAATTTTGTAAGCTTTTTATTAAATTCTATTTCCCCTTGATTTTTAAGATTTCCCCCACCTACATCATTTATCTTCCCCCAAACTGAGGGGGTAAGTAAGCTGTCCCTTAAGCCCTGGAATCATTTCAAGAAACAATTGCTGCTCCAACGGGGAGACATTAGGATCTGTCTGGATGGTTGAATTAAGATGCGCTAAATGGCGTTCCTCATCCATAATTATCTTGTGAAATCCAGTTGAATGGGTGAGCTAATTGCAATCTCGTTATTTTAGTGGAAAACTGCCACATTTTTCTCTGTTCAAGGCCTCAGAAGCAACAGATTTTTTTTCCCCCAAAATATCATCACCAATTTTTCTGCGAACTTTAACGATGCCAGAAAACAGAATAGCACGTAAAAGGAGAAAACCTGGTGGTTTCAGTTTATCTCCCTGGTTTTCTGCCAGTTTTAATCCCTGCCCAGCCCAGTTATTCCACAGCCATTAAATGAGATTTGGAAACATCCCCTCCATTGTGTTCAAAATAATTGCAGAGTAATACAAAAACTGGCTACATCCGTGCTAGTAGTAGTTTGAAAATGGGGCCTTTGTACTAAAGACCGCATTGGCATTTCTGTACACAAGAAGTCAACACTTGGGGGAGGGGATTTGTTTCTTACAGATTGTTTTTCCCTCACTGGACTTTTTTTTCCCCTCTTTAGGCGATGATGATGAAGATGCTCCGTTGATTAACGGTTTTTCTGATGACGTACCAATGGTAATTGCGTGAAGACCTTGCTGCAAACCACGCAGTACAAGAATTCTTCAAAGAAGTCTCAGCAACAGGGAAGAAACCCTTTTAAAAAAGAAAAAAAAATGCACTTTTCTGAGTTGCAATACATTATTTTTATATGGACCAAAATTTAGACTTTTATTGCAATGTGCTGTGATACCAGGGTAAGACTGCAAGGTATACAGTGCAGTCCTGGTCCCTGACTGTAGGCTTTTGCACAGCTGTGCTTGTGTTCTCCGTCTTCAGGCACCAATTAATTTTCAGGTTATTTGCTTGGTGGATGTTACAGCTGCAATCCCTCTTTCTGATGGTCTATAGACTGCATTATCTGTAGAAAGTTTAACCTTCTCGAGTTCAAGTCCAGATTTTAGCCCCAAGACAAAATGTTAAAAAAAAATCATGTTTAAAAACTATTGGATTATTGGTAAAAAGACAGAGTTGCTCAAAAGATTTCAACATCAAATTAATACTAATACCAAGTTAAACAAATTTGTTAAATAGTTTCAATGTAAGATTTTAAATTTTGGTTTTAAATACCAGCATGGAAAATCTGACCCATTGTGCAACAGAAATCTTCTACTTAAGTTCAATATTTCAATTGGGCAGTGCATTTAATATTTTCATTGTTTCCTTTTGTGAAGTTTGTACGATATCACCATTTTAAAAAATCCAATTGATCAAATAATAATCTAAAATAATGAGGGGAGAGTTTTGGCAAATTATAATATAATTAAACAGTTTTTTTTCAACAAATAAAAGATAGCAAATATATTCAATCATAGGCCACTATAATATACCTCATTTTGCCTACAATTTGAATTTGTACGGTGTCCATTATTGAATTACTGTGACTTCAATACACTTCGTGCATATCCCAACAAGATACAGTTTCACAATAGCCTCAGGTTGCATGTTTGATTGAAGCTGTCATAAACCAGAAAGTTGCTGAATGAATGAATATACCACTTTTTCACTGCAGAGTATTTCTTTCAAAGGAGGACTATATTCCAAAGAAAGAAAACCTATAAATTTACCTTATGTGAATCGTATTCTGCATGTGCTCCTGTTGCCTTCAGTCAGAAGGAAAAGTGCCAAAGTCGCCCTTTTGGTGACCTAATCCCATAATTTAGCAAAAGTAAAATGTTTCAAAATTCCCAAATCCTCTACCTCTAAAACATCCATCTGCATGCGTTCTAAAAACATTAGCCGAGATGTGCTTTGTTTCCGGGATCTCTGATTGCTTTCCAGAATCTTGCTTCAGCCACAAAGCTATATATCTGCCAATCTCTTGCACCCTTGAACTAGATGTGGTTGTCTGAAGAGCTTGCTATTGCCCGCTAATTGATGGCAGTGGAACAGCATCTCTTTTGGTTGGCTTTAAGCCAGAATTGGCAAAACATTTTTGTGCCGTTTTCACCAGTGCACAACTACAAGCAGGATTTGTTGGCAGCCCAAGAACTTGTATATGAGCAGAAGCATCAAACAAATGTCCCTGTCTTGTTTGTCTTGCAATTCACTTTGACTAATAACCGCAGTAGAGCTGACCTTTATAAAATTGCCTTCACTCTCTCAAAGACTAGCAATAATTGTGCTTTTTGAATTCAATTGGATTATTTTTTTTAATGTATTTGTTATAGGAGGAGTTTACCATCTGGGCACTTAAAATGTCGAAAAATAAAACTGCACAACTTTTAATGAGAAACATGAGAACCTGGAAATGGACCATAAAATAAAAACAAAGTGTTGGAAATGCACAGCAGCTCAGGACCTGAACGAGAGAGGTTAACATTTCATCAGGAGAGAATCTAATTCACACCAAAAATATTACCCTGTCTTTTCTCTTTCTGATGCTGACCAACCTCCTGTGTATTTCCAGTGCTTCCTGTTTTTCTTCCAGATTTTCAACATCTGCCTATTTTTCCCCTCATCTCTGAAAATTAACCATACTGACCACACCATTGCTGCAAAAACACATTTGCAATTTACTTGGGCCCCTGGACTATAAACTGTAAATTTAAATTGCATCCATCCTTGTGACTGGAATAAATTTTTAAAACTTGCATAAATGATATCTTTGAAATTTACGCTTAACTCCCATTACAAAAAAAAGGAAAAAAACTCTATTTAAAAAAAAAACTTTGATTGCTGTAGAGAGACTTGGTAAATCCAATGGGTTATATTTTTGAACTTGGCGTGCAGGTAGAGCTTCGTAGTAGTAGAATTGGTTTTAATTGTCCGTAATTCATAATGTTGGAAGCTGTACTGTGATGATACATGTTTAAATGGTGACTTTGGGACCAAAAGATTGAGTTCATCTTACTGAGGTGTGATAGTAGCTTGGCCATCAGAAACAGAGTGCAGCTTCAGTTTGGAGCCTGTTACAAGGCTGCCAGCTGTGGCCAGTTCTGCATTTTTTTTCTGATCATGGTTTCAACATATTAATGAAGGTGTAATTGTTTGTTCTTACTGTTGGTAAAGGATGTGCAGAAGGGTCTAGTTCCCCAAATCTTACACAAATACCCAACATGGACTGCAAGTTGGTAGTTATTCTCTCCACTGGGCTAAATATTCATGAGAACAAACTCACAAAAAATTCAGGTGGCTTTAATTTGGTGGTTTCCTGCTTATCTTGCGACCCCTTGTTGTAAAAGACAAAGCAATGTTTGCGACTTTAGTAAAAGGCCAAATGCAAAATCTGCAAAAATAAGGTCACGTAAATTTCCCAACTTAGTGTACTAGATGGCTGCAGCTCTTAAAGCATTGCAGGTCAGATCTCCAAAACCTCACCTTTTTCAACCCAAATTGTAATTGGCTTTTTGTGTCAGACTGGAGCAAAATATCTAATCTTAAACCAAACTGCAGAATCTTCCAACTTATTCCCTCACAATTGTACAGAGTTGAGGAAGGATTTACAGCTATTTCCCCAGGTTTTAATATTTTTTGTACTGAAGGCTGTTTTGAATTATGTTTTTACACAAACACTTGGACTACCCAGATCTAATGTAGATAATTTCCCTCCAAACCTCTTCGTATCTATACTACTAGTAATTCTCCATATGTGTTTCCATAATTTGATTTGTCACTGGAAAGTGGATCAACTAATATTCCTTAATGTAAAACTAAAACAGCCACTGTTCAAATTCTGTTCTGGAGAAGCAGCAAAAATAAATGGCTCATAAGGAAAGTAGAGAACTGGCCAGAGAATTGCAATTGATTCCTTTTGAAAGTATCTTAACAAAAAAATTAATAGGAATTAGTAATTCACATTTCCACTATACATTAGTAGCCTTCAATACTTTATCTCTTGAGAGTAACCTGGCAAGCATAGCACCAAGTACCACATTCTAAGGAATGAAATCAAACGTTACTGGACAACTGACTGTTCACAATAGAACAAAAATGGGGTAGAAAACCAACTTAAGAGCACTGGCATGCATTGCAGATAAAGAGGTGTTTTATTAGAGCAAGTTGTACACATGGAAGGCTTGCTTTTAAGTAAGATGGTCTATGGCTCAAGATTTCATGCATATTGCTGTAGTGTAGTTGTAAGCACCCTTACTTTAACTTTTGCCAAACTCAGTTTAAGTTTATAGTTGATCTTTTATATGCAGGGCTCTACTACTTTACCAGATTCTTTCCCTTTAAGTGAGATATTAACAGTTTCTGGGAGTGTTAGAGGTGGGTGGTGAGTGTTTATGCTGCTAAGTATAAAAGTCCTACTTAGCAATGTTTCTAGCTATAATCCTGCTAAGTGAGACGCATTTTCCTGTATAAACAAATATCTGTTGGCAAATTGCTCAGAAGGTCTTTTTTTTAAATCAATCTTTTTTAAAAAGTGGGGTCAAAGTGTAAACTTTGGGTAACACTAACTCAGAGCCTTGTTCACATCCCTACTGTCTAATTATGTTGAACTTGATCGGAACTTGTGTGGAATTTTGTCAAATGTGCATGTTTTGAAGGGAAAAAATATGCTGTTTTTGTAATGGTGTTTCCTCCCCACTTTATCATTAGCTGGAAAACCCATCACACGATTGTCGGCAACCCCCTGTGTTACGTTAGAGTTGCTTCACTCTGTGGTAGTATTTAGTAGTCCTGTGTTGTAGTCACTATATGAAATGGAGCCATTTTTTAAAATTGATCTATACTTTTTGCATTTTATTTAAGTCACATGAATGTACTATTTTACTGCTGGGTGCATAGGAGGGAAAAGTCCAGCAGGGCTGCTTGTTTTTAACATATGGTACTATTTTTTTTTCCCCTGTGTTTTCATTTAATTTCTTGCCTTAAAACTGGAGTTTTTTAAGAAAATTCTTAAAAGCCTTTAAATCATTCTGCCATATCTGCCTTACTGAGTAAAATTTAAGTGTCTGTATTTTTGTGCATCAGCCTTCAATGACTTCTCCCCCAACCTCCCCACCATTGAATTGCACACATTGATACACATGCTCCACTCCTCATCAGCCAGCCACCAGGACTCGAGTGGTTTTAGTGTATTCTTTTTGCTTCATTTAAAAAAAAAATTGATTGCTTCAACTTGTGGGGGAAAAAAATGCATATCAAATTCCTAAGTTGCGGATTGTACAATGCACAATGTACAACAATGGGGTGTTTTGTATAAATTGAAAATATGTTTTTAGAAAAAAAAATGTAAATTTTGGGGAAATATTGCTGTGGATCTATTTTTATGTTTGGTAGTGTTTAGAGATCAATGAAAGCACAGAGTAGACTTTGCATGGGGATGTGGAGGGTACCTCTGTATATAATGACTACACGAGTCTTGTGCCTAGCATTATGTTCTATGTAAAAAAAAATGCAACAAAACAAACCTTGAATTAAGCATAGCTGTGCCAGAAATCATCAAAATTAGTGGTACTAAAGATGTCCGGTTCAGATTTTTCACATTGTGTTTTTGATTTTCAGGCTGTTGTGCTGTGAGACTTTGCACTAATAGAATGTTGGACAAATTGTGTAATAAACCTCTAATTCTTTAATCACCTATTGCTGTACACTTTCGGAAGGGGTGCCATGTGCTTTAAATGTGGATTTTTTTTCACTTAATAAATTTCACTTGGGTCAAGAACTAAAGTTGCCTTAATAATATGCCATCTATAACAGCTGTCCAAGGGTTCTTAAAGAGATGGGACTTGTGCTTTGCAAGCTCCTTGCCAGCAGCTCAACCTTTTGCTAGAGTCAGGCTCTATTCCTTAGGACTGGAAGGATGCTCATGTAATTCTAATTTTGAAAAACTGGGACAAGGCAGAACCAGGGAACTATAGGCCTGTTAATTTGACTTCAGTTATTGATAAGATGCTCAAAGGGATCATATGAGATGCTCTCTATGATCACCTCGACAGAGATGGAGTCATCAGGGACACCCAACACGACTTCTGGAAAAGGTCATGTCTTACTAATTTGATTGAATTTTTTGAAGAGATCACCAGATTAATGGATGAGGGTATCCCGGTAGACATTGTCTATATGCATTTTCAGAAAGCATTTCATAAGGTATTGTATAATGGGTTACTCCACAAGGTGGAATTCTGTGGAATTATTGTGGACTTAACACAGTGGATAAAGAATTGGCTGCATGCCTGCAAGCAGAGAACTATCAATGGCTGCGGATCTCCTTGGAGATCATTTACCAGTGGTGTACCGCAGGGATCGATCGGTGTTGGGGCCTTCGCTCTTTAACTATATTAATGACCTAGAAGAAGATATTAGGGCATTGATCCGCAAGTTTGCGGATTGTATGAAGATTTGTGCAGGTCTCAGATCATTGGAGGAGATGACACAACTGCAAGCAGATCTCGATGTGTTGGAATGGGCCTGCATTTGGCATTTAACTTGAAGTGAAGTGTTATGCATGTGGGCAGGTCTAACACTATGCATATTTTCACCGTTAGTAGGAGCTGAACTGAAGCCTGTGGTGAAAGAATAGAAACATAGAAGTTTACAACATGGAAACAGGCCCTTCGGCCCAACATGTCCATGTCGCCCAGTTTATACCACTAAGCTAGTCCCAATTGTCTGCACTTGGCCCATATCCCTCTCTACCCATCTTACCCATGTAACTGTCCAAATGCTTTTTAAAAGACACAATTGTACCCACCTCTACTACTGCCTCTGGCAGCTCGTTCCAGACACTCACCACCCTTTGAGTGAAAAAATTGCCCCTCTGGACCCTTTTGTATCTCTCCCCTCTCACCTTAAATCTATGCCCCCTCGTTATAGACTCCCCTACCTTTGGGAAAAGATTTTGACTCTCTACCTTATCTATGCCCCTCATCAAAGAAAAAGATCTTAGTATCATAATTCATAACTCTCTTTTCTAAAAAAAAAATCAGGACCAATGCCGTGAGCTGTAGCTAAAGTAAATAGGGTACTGGGCTACATTCAGCGAACTATCCATTACAAAACAAAACATACCTTTTTGTCCTTGTACAAGACCTTTGTCAGGCCTCATTTAGAATATTGTGTTCAGTTTTGGTCCCCTCACATGGTGGGTGATATTGTGGTTTTGGAAAAGGTTCAGAGGAGGGCCACGAGAGTGATTCCAAGTTTAAAACACCTTAGCTGCTTAGATGGGCTTGAAGAGCTGGGTCTGTATACTTTAGCAATTTGATTGAGGTCTGTAAAATAATGAATGTATCGGATTGTGTGTTTGCCGACAAATTATTTCAATTAGATAGGTTTGTGGAGGCGTATAAACTACGCAAGGGAAGAAATTGGTTAGATGCTAGGCTGCTCTTTTCCCAGAGAATAGTAGAGCTATGGAACAAGATGTCGGCTTGTGTGGCGAGTGCTGATTCACTGTATACCTTCAAGAGAGAGGTGGGCTGGGGCAGAGATCGCATCGTGCAAGAGGTAGGTACAAAATTATGTAAGTCATTGTCAATGTGGTCTCGTGGACTAGTTTCGATCGTTGAGAGGGATGGGAGAGGAATTTTTCAGATTTACTTTCCTAATTGGCCTTGAGTCTTTGATCTGGTTTTTCACCTTTCCCAGGAGACTGCATGGCACTTGGGGGGGGGTAAAGAGTCTCTTGACGTGATGCATAAGGCATCGTAATTGTATGAGACAGGCTTGATGGACCAGCTGGCCTTTTCCTGCCCGACGCTTTTGTATGTTTGTACTTGGCTAAAACATAACATCTGCATACATCTGGGACCAATGTGCATATCTACGCCCTAGAACATAAGCTTGCTTCTATGGAGGGAGAATGTGCCCCTGTTTTGCTTTTGCTATGACTTGTGCTTTGAGAAAAAAGGGCTGAACCTGATATTTCCTGGAATTAACTTCTCACATCTTGCTGATGAGTTGGATTCCATATCCTTCATATGCAGATTCTAAATCATCAGAACCATTGAAACTCAAAAGAACATTTTTTTAAATGAGGTGCTAAAAAACATTCTTTAATTTGTTGAACCACATCTTGAGCTGCAGTATTGGCATGTAGCCATAATGGGCACTCACTGCTGGTTCAGTGTTTCATGAACTTTGGCTTGTATTGCTTTGCGCTGTGTCTGAAGGTAGTGCAAACCAGCACAAGATCCATATGGGCTTTACACCATGAACATCTGCGTGGCATTTGATATTTCTTGTTTAACTCTCACTGCTGGTTCATTGTGTTTCTCCCAACAGCTGCTAATGTATTCAAGGATAAGGGATGTTTTAGATTTTGGCATAAGCTAGTTCTTTTTCCTCTTTATATACAAAGTTAGTAAAGTACCAATGTTTCTGCACTTACTTTTAAACAACAACTTGCACTTGTTTAGTACTTTATGTAAGAATGTAGATGTGTTTTTACATTCTAACGCAGAACATCGAATATATCAGAATTGGTTTAAACTGTTTCCTCGCAAATACTGTCTTTTCCTCTCAATCTTGCTGATAACATTGGAGAGGATGAATTTCAGGGCTGAAGATATTGTACTGTAAGGATAGGTACATATAGATTATTAAATGAGTAAGCTAGTTGGATAATGTGGATCTAAAAGGGTTGCTAGTTTAAAACACAGGCTTTTGATCACAGCAGGGGGGAGTGTAATAGAGGGAATTACTGCCGTATAAAAAAGTCAATAGGTTCATTTTACTATAGAGCATAACATCAGCGGTTTGTCCAACAAAGCTATGGCTTGGGGAAAAGCATTGATGGGCAGTAATGGTATGGTGTAACAAGACATAAAGCCCCTCATCCCTGTCTAGCAATCTATTCAAAGCTCTAAGGGTCATAATTGGTAATGTTGAATCCAGCAGGAGCTGGACCATAAAAGAAAATGGTATAAAAAGAGATACAGAATTTCAGTAGGAACTTTTGCCTAAGTTCAAGATCAGGTAACGTAAACAGGCTTGAATAAGCCATGCTTACGATATTCCCTAGAAATTCCCTACGCAGATGGTTTTAAACACATGGCTAAATGTGTGCTATTCTGTACGAAGTTTTAAGATGAATGTTTTGAAGAAATAATAAATGAAGTTAATTCTCAGACATATTACTGTCCCTAGCTTTTCGAATCTGTTAAAAGGATAAGGAAGGAATTATCCCAGCACTTTACAGTGCCTTTAATATAGTGAAATGTTATAAAGTGCCTCCTGGAGGAGGGAGCGACTGCGGTGGTAATGGACATGGAAAAGAGTTAGGGAAGGTGACAAAGGGGGTGATTTTAAACCCCAAGAACAGGTGGGTTGGCGGTGGGTGGGAGTTGAAAATAGTTGGGTTTTTTTGGTCGCGACCGCAACCCGGCTTTATTTCCAGGTTTAACGTTAGCGCGTAAAAGTGCAGGCTTCCCACTAGGAACGCAAAGTCCGAAAATTTTGCAGTTGCGACCCAAAAATAAAACTATTTTCAACTCCCACCTGCCCCCAACCCACCCGTTTATAAAATCACCCCCAAAATGTAGGCAGAAGTTTCAGGAAGGATTTTGAAGGTCATAAGAGATGTACCAATCTTCTGGAGTTTAGGTCGAGAATTCCATTGTGCAGAGTGTGATGGTTAAAGGCTCGGCCATTTATTTGCAAGGATGATTGCGGGGAGAGGTGAGGGACTCACAATGGAGGGTGAAAGCTGGAGAATAGTGCTAGGGAGCGTTGCAGAGATAGGTGGGAGCCATAGAGGGATTTGTGAAGTAGGTGAAAATTTTGAAATTAATGGGGGCAGGGCACCTTTTAGAGGTTGGCGACTACGGGAGTGATACCGAGTTATAATAAATTATGACCATGTCCCCAAACGTGAGATGAATATTCAGCAATCCTGAAGCTTTTAGATTTTTCAAAGGAATGCATAGTCTTTGTTTTGAGCATTGTGTATTGGAGGAAAACTGCAATGCAAAATGTTTGAGCACTTACTGGAGGCATGTTCGATGTCTCTGTGTTCCGAAATAGTTGAGATTATGTTTTTTGAGAGAACTCATTACTTAAATAAATTATTAGAATTCCAAGGAATTTCTTTTTTTTTAAATTCTTGCTTCACCTAAACAGAGATGCTCAATGTATGAACTTTAGTTTTAGAAGAGAACGGAGACGTGTAATAGATTTGGTACTTTTTTTAAAAAAAAAGAAGTTGCATAAAAATGTCAGCTTCACTTTCATGTACGTGCTTCTAAAGGAAAATCTCCCGAGTGCCTGCCTTTCAATACAAATTTAAGATTCGTACTAGAATCATAAAGGGGACGATTGAGAGATCCCTTCATGCAAAGGGATACTAGAATATGATTGCAAATACAGTGAGTGGCTATTGAAGGCAAGTCAATCACAACATTTAAGAGGAATTTAGATGAACACTTGAAGAAAAATATTAAAGGGTACGTGAGTAGGGCAGGGAAATGGAAGTGGAGTTGATAGGTTTAACATGCAGCTAGCATGGGCACAATGGGCCAAATGGCAGTGTCTTATGTTGAAATTTAATTACTTTAGTTTTTATGTAGGGGCTGTGCAGTCAGCAAGGCACTATATAGCTTGCAAATTTTCAGGAAGATCCAACACTGGATAGAGCACAAGTCAGTAGTCAATGAGGCAGCTGCCTGATTTAATACAGCAGAAGAGGGGAAAATGAGCTTTATTTGCGGAACTGAATCACAAATAGTTGAAATGCTAAGTCTGACTAATGAGCATTGTTCCTTATTATGCAAGGTACACGATGTTTGCGTGACATTCCCCACTCCTCTTCAGAGTTTCTTTTTCGCTTCAGAATATAAACACCTCTTTGTTACAAAAAATAATTTTAAGATTTTCTGTGGTAGGTTTTGTTGTAAACATTTGAATGTGGTTTGTTGGAAGCTTCAGAGGTCACTGAAGTGAGTCCGAACTCTGGCTGCCCAGTTGTTTCACAAAACTGCTGAACAATATCCTAATTCACCCTCAACTAGTTTATCTGCCAAGTAAACCCACACAGTTGGAAACAGTTTTTCCTATTTACTTGCAACTTTTGATGGGACATTACTTTCCCTCTCTTTTCCCCCCCCCGCCCCCCACCAATAGACAAAATCTATTTACATTTCAGCAGTATTTAACTGGGGATTATGGTGTGCTACTGTGATGTTTGGCAAATTGTGCAGCTGCAGCAATGCTCAAGAAGCTCGACACCATCCAGGACAAAGCAGTCTGCTTGATCGGCAGCCCAAGCCCATTCACCACCTTAAACATCCACTCCCTCCACCACCGGCGCACCGTGGCTGCAGTGTGTACCATCTACAGAATGCACTGCAGCAACTCGCCAAGGCTTCTTCAACAGCACCTCCCAAACCCGCACCTCTATAACCTAGAAGGACAAGGGCAGCAGGCACATGGAAACAGCACCACCTCCAAGTCACACACCATCCTGACTTGGATGTGTATCGACTGTTCCTTCTTCATCGCTGGGTTAAAATCCTTGAACAGCATTGTGGGAGCATCTTCACCACACGGACTCCAGCGGTTCAAGAAGGCCCACCACCACCTCCTCAAGGGCAAGTAGGGATGGACAATACATGCTGGCCTTGCTAACACCGCCCATTTCCCCCTCCCCCCTCCAAAAAATTGAGTAATACTTTTAACACTTTCCAGCCTAGGCAGTACAAGTACCTCCTATTGTATGTGAGGATGCGCTGAGTCGGGCAATTGATTTGGCATTGCGGGATATCAACAAGAAGTTGAACCATGCCGTCTCCGACCCATCTGCAGTGGAGCAACTCTGGAACTTCCTGTAACAGACATCACCTGAGCTTTTTACCTTCTCTGCAACATGAAAATCCAACAAATGAGTACGGTTTTTGCACCAGGTCCTAGGCATATCACATCTCTGTGGCAGGCTCTGGTGATTATTGGTACTAGAATGGGGATTTTGGAAATGTGGGTCTTTTGTTTATCTTGCACCTCTTTTTTTTTCTAAAAGGCTTATTTCTGCTTGCCAAACCCCTTCCTCCTGCTACCTTGGGTTTCTGATTCCTCTCTTTCTCTTCACGTCGTGCGAGAAGTCACTGAGCCACTCTTCACCATCTACTATTACAACAGCACGGCCAAAATTGGGAATGCCTTTCTTAAATAATCCATAAGGATGACACTAAGTTGCTCCAGTGTCATTAACAGAACAAACAAATTTACACGTGTGTCCCCCTGTCCCTTGCCTCCCTTTTTAAGGGGCAAAACTAATAAAGGAACTCAAACATGATACTTACGAAACTAAATAAGAATACAGTTTCCAACACTTACACTGCCCACGCTGATCCCACACTGCTGCCCATATCTGGCAAGTGTCACTAACCATTTGTTATCGCCATTGGCATCAATCACAAAGGTGCCACTTAAACCGTATTAAGCACGCCAAATATTTCGGGCTGTTCAAGGAGAATAATTTTTTGCCTCATCTGTTCGCACCTTGTTAAAAGTACAATTACCATCAAGTTCTTCCATGTTTCTTGGTGACCGACGCACCCGCTATAAGCACCCGCTATCATTGTTAGTGTCTGGAAGACACTCTCTTCCTTGCAGTGCCCACCAGTCGCAGAAGGTCTTTCCAGGGCCACTCTGGCGTGGACAAGACTGCGGAAGAGAGGCAGGCAGGCAGCCAGAGCGACCCCCTCTCTCCCTTGGGCCGCGTCCATCCTGGACCTGTTGATGACCACCTTGGCCAGGCCCAGGAGCAGGTGCCTAAGAAGGTCCTCCAACTTGGCCCACCCCCTCCGCACTGAGTGGCCAAAGATCAGGAGCGTCGGGCTAAATTGAAGCCAAAAATTGAGGAGCGGTCCCATTAAATAACTGAACGAGGGGCTGCAACTTCTCGCACTCTGTAAAAAAATAAATAAATAAATAAATATGGAATACTGACTCATCCGGGTCCAAAATTCGCAAACTGTGTGATGTGGGGAAGTACAGGAAGGAAAGGACATGTCCTGCTACTCAAGTGTGCGATGTGCTGCATCACCAGCAGGGGGTGGTATTGTGCCACCCTCCAAACTGCATCCTGAGTGTATTTCTCAGCAGTGTGGTAATTAAAACACCATATATAGCAATAAAAAGCAAACTGGTACAGCACCAACATTCAGGTATGCACCTCATTTTGTCAGTCACTCATACACATGCGGTAAATGTCAGTAATTGGAGTAATTGTGACAGGTCTTAGTGTTTTTGTTACACTGGTATAGTTGTAACTCAAGAGGTAAACTCTTCCCCCATTCTCTTGTCCCTTCCCCTCAGCCTGTGTCCTGTCGCGACGTATCGGTGAATTGCTACACCGACAAAGCAGTGCACTATTAAACTATTGCCCCACTTTCTGAATAGAAAATATTGATCAGGTGTGCAAAATGTACGATATTCTCTGGCGACTGGGCAGGGCGTGAGGTTTGTACACTTGTCCGGCCAAATAACATTACCCAAAATAAACCTCCAATAGTCCCAGTGCAGTGTTGGAAGGGTTAAAGTGAGATTAATCTTCAAGGCTTGTTCACTAAAAATCCTGCAGGTGGCAATATCTGCACTGCTTTTGTAACATCACGCTGCAAACTCGATGATGGTTTAATTCAGATCCATCGCCTCAACCCGACTCGACACCTTTTATCAAGGCGGTGGTGGGGTCTTAAAATTAATTTTCAGTGGTCTTCTGACAAACCCATTACATTAAACACATCTCAAATCAAAATCTCTTCTTTCCCCTTCCCTATTTATCATGTGATATGTTTGGATGTGGATTAAAAAAATGCTTCCTTTTTTTTGTACCTGAAAGTAACTACAATCCCTTCCTTCCCCCCCCCCCCCTACCCCCTCCTGTGCTTCAAAAATGCAGTGTTCTAAAATAAGAAAAGGCTGTGGTTTTTGATGTGCTGGTATTTCTTCAGAGCAGCAAGTTAAGATGGTGCGTGTTGGCCATTAAGCCAGGTTAAATAACGAGAGAGAAAGTAGTTTTTTTTTGCCTGAAGGCACTATTTTGACATCCTCCTGAAATCGGAACAAAGAAGCCACATGGTGATAAATATAATTGTAAAGATAATGACTGCCCATTAAACCTACAACGCCAATTTTTCCGGGAACAATTAAAGCATAGACTACCTCGGGCACTAATGTCTGAGAACCATTTTGATTTTATTCTCTCAAATCCATTCTTCTCTCTGCCAGAACGAGCAATCTTTTTTTAAAAAAAAATATTCTGCCATTCCTTCTTTGTCAGTCTGTGGGACAACTTTTAAAGGTCAAGTGACGAGGATAAGATTTTTTTCACATAATCTAGGAAGAAAGAGCAGTGAATTATAAAAGCAACCAACTTTTCTGGGAGGGATTTTGTTGAAAAAGTGAGTTAATTTACTGCAGTCTTGAAGGGGGACCTTTTTTCTACTGAATCACCCGACGCTCCTGAAAATTCCTGCACTGCCTCGGTGTGCCCTATTTCTGGACCCTCCTCCGGCTTCTCAATCCAGCTCACACCCTCCACTCTTAACGATTCTGGTCGATGTGCCATTTTCCCCAACCCCACTCCATTGTTCAACAACAACTTGCATTTATACAGCGCCCTTAATGTAGCAAAATGTCCTAAGGTGCTTCACAGGAGCATAAACAGACAGAAATTGACACTGCGCCAAAGAAGGAGCCATTAGGACAGGTAGTCAAAGCGTAGTCAAAGAGGTAGGTTTTAAGGAGGGTCTTAAAGGAGGAGAGAGAGAGATGGAGAGGTTTAGGGCTTCTAGAACTTAGGGCCGAGACTGCTGAAGGCACAGCCGCCAATGGTGGGAGATGGACAAGAGGCCAGAGTTGGAGGAACACTGAGTTCTCAAAGGTTGTGGAGCTGGAGGAGGTTAGAGATAATCCCAGAGCTTTTATCCACAATCCCATACATTGGAATTCTCTTTCTAAACTTCTTCACCTTGGTACCACTTGTGTAGTTAAGCAGCCATGGTCCACAAAGGAGGTAAGACAGTATCAAGCTAAAAGAGGCTTACACAAACGCAAGGAAAAGTGGAAATTCAGCAGACAGGGAGAGCTATAAAAAGCAACAAAGTAATGAGGTGCAAAAGGAGAATATGAAAAAAAAAAATTTACAAGGGTTGGCAGCAAAAGTTTTTATAAATGCATTGAGAAAGAGTGGTAAAGGGAGAATGTGGGCCCATTAAGGACAGATGCAGGTGAGACTATAATGGATAATAAGGAAATGGCAGACTTGTGAAATGAGTACTTTGTGTCCATTTCCACAGTGGAGGTTGAGGACACAATCCCAGCGGTTCAAGGGAACCTAAAAAATAAGTCAAGGGGAGGAGCTTAGTGGATTTAATAAGTTTTTTATAAATGGTAATGGAGAAAATAATGGGACTTAAGAGACAAATCTCCAGGACCTGATAGTCTCCACCCCAGGGTATTAAAAGAAATAGGTGAGAAAATTGCAGGTGCATTAATCATAATTTTCCAAAGATCTCTAGATTCAAGAATTGTGCCTTTTGGCTTAGAAAATTGCAAATGTCACTCATTATTTAAAAAGGAAGAGAGAAATCAGGTCACTCCAGGCCTGTCAGTTTAACAACAATTGTGGGGATTTCACTGGAATCTATCATCAGAGACAGAGTGACTGAGCACTCGCACAGGTTTCAGTTGATCAAAGAAAGTCAGCATGGATTTGTGAAGGGTAGGTCATGTCTGACTAGTTTAATTGTTTGAGGAGGACGCTGGCAAGGTGGATAGGGGAGTATCTATGGATGTTGTCTATATGGACTTCCAGAAGGCATTTGATAAGGTTTTGCACAAGAGATTATTAGCAAAAATGCGAGTGCATGGAATTGGAGGTAACCTTGTGATATGGGTTGGTAATTGGTTGGGAGGTAGGAGACAGAGAGTAGGGATAAAAGAGTTTGCTCTTTGAATGGTGGGATTTAACATAAGAACATAAGAAATAGGAGCAGGAGTAGGCCAATTGGCCCCTCGAGCCTGCTCCGCCGTTCAATAAGATCATGGCTGATCTGATCCTAACCTCAAATCTAAATTCATGTCCAATTTCCTGCCCGCTCCCCGTAACCCCTAATTCCCTTTACTTCTAGGAAACTGTCTATTTCTGTTTTAAATTTATTTAATGATGTAGCTTCCACAGCTTCCTGGGGCAGCAAATTCCACAGACCTACTACCCTCTGAGTGAAGAAGTTTCTCCTCAACTCCGTTTTGAAAGAGCAGCCCCTTATCCTAAGATTATGCCCCCTCGTTCTAGTTTCACCCATCCTTGGGAACATCCTTACCGCATCCACCCGATCAAGCCCCTTCACAATCTTATATGTTTCAATAAGATCGCCTCTCATTCTTCTGAACTCCAATGAGTAGAGTCCCAATCTACTCAACCTCTCCTCATATGTCCGCCCCCTCATCCCCGGGATTAACCGAGTGAACCTTCTTTGTACTGCCTCAAGAGCAAGTATGTCTTTTCTTAAGTATGGAGACCAAAACTGTATGCAGTATTCCAGGTGCGGTCTCACCAATACCTTATATAACTAATATAATTGTTGAATGTGTATTCGGGGGTTCTGCAGGTGACACCTCTCTGTCTGAACACGGTGATTGCCTTGGCAACGGGCAGTTGCAGGGGCAGTCTGTAAACACCATGTATTGTTCTATATGTATAAATGCGTAGGCTTCAAGGAGCTCCTGAACATTTACCTGAGGAAGGAGGAAGTCTCCGAAAGCTTGTGAATTTAAAATAAAATTGCTGGACTATAACTTGGTGTTGTAAAATTGTTTACAATTATATAACTACAGCAATGTTCCCCAAGAATCTGAACTGGGGCCTCAGCTTTTCACCATATACATTAATGACTTGAATGAAGGAAGAGAGAGTTGGATATCCAAGTTTGCAGATAAGACTACGTTAGGAGGCACAGTAAGTTATGTGGATGAGAGTGGGAAGTTACAAAGGGACATGGACAGATTAAGTACGTGAGCAAAACTATGTCAAGTGGAATTCAATGTGGGGAAGTGTGAGGTCATCCACTTGCAACAATACAGGATGGAAGCTATTACCAATGGAACCGTACCCCAGTTTCAGTCAGCCCCTTCAGCCTCCGTTTGACTCTTGCCTCGGTCAGAAGGTTGTGGGTTCAAGCCCCGCTCCAGGACTCGAGCTTATCATCGGTGCTGACACTTCAGTGCAGTACCTGGGGCGTGTTGTATTGGTGAAGACCAGGCTTCATGTGTCTCCATGTGGACATTGAAAAAATGCCATGGGATTTTTTGTTTGAAGAGCAGGGAGTTCTCCCAGTGTCCTGGCCAACATTCATCCCTCAACCAATACCACTGAAAGCAGATTAATTGGCCATTCCTATAATTGTTGTTTGTGGCACCTTGCTGTGTGAAAATTGGCCGTTCTATTTCTCTACAATACGGTGACCACGCTTCAAAAGTAATTAATTGGCTGTGAGGCACTCTTCGTATCGTCAGGATGTCCCAAAGCACTATAGAAATGCAAATTTTTTTGGTAAAGGAGGAAAAATGGAGCACACTACCAGCATTAACAATACTTTGTGCTTTTTAGTGCACATGGGTGGAGCTCTGGCAACACCCCTCCGTTGCAGTGAGGGACAGTATAACTGAGTGTTACACAAAAGGATCCAGTACTGCCCTTGCACGGATAATATAATGAAGAGACACCTGTAAGAGAGTGAGATAATGTGACAATTCCGTACAATACATTTTCTCTTTAATTGCAGTTCTCTGGTCCCAGCAGAGTACCCGACACTGTTCAAACTGGAACCGTGCAGAGAAAATTCTTGGGAACTATTAAATCACTTCACAATGACACAATGATAATGTGCAGTAATAATTATTAATAGGAATTGTTTCCTGTTCACCTATTATTTTTTTTCCTTGGGAAATAGATGGTGAATTGCTGAGTGGCTGTTTGGGCTGTAGCTCACCGTTTTTACAGCTGTAGCAATGAGGTTAATCTTAGGATTTTAATGGAGGGTTGTTATTTGACTATGCGTTCTGCAGGCAAGCTCAGGTTCAAGAACAAGCTGTGCCTTAAAGCGGGAATCTCCCCATCGGTAAGCTATCTGAAATATTACATTGTTATACAGGTTGCTTCCTCCAATGACCTGGCAGATAAAGCCACTAAGCTGTAGAGACCAGAAGCTTCCTTGTTTTGTGCTGATCTCCCCTGGGCCAATTGAGGTGCTAACTGGCCTTGGGCCAAGGGAAAAATATCTGCTGGGTTATTGTTTCTCATTGCTACTCAGTGGCTCCTGCTGGAAAGTGCAATTAGTGTACAAGAGTTGAAAAGGGCAATGCTACTTTTTAATTCATGGGTGTCACTGACATGGCCAGCATTTATTGCCCATCCCTATTTGCCCTTGAGAAGGTGGTGGTGGGCCACCTTCTTGAACTGTTGCAGTCTGTGTGGTGGAAGGGCTTCCATAACGCTGTGAGATGGGGAGTTCTAGGATGTTGACGGCTACGATGAAGGAACGGCCGATATATGTCCAAGTCGGGATGGTGTGTGACTTGGAGGGGAGCTTGGAGGTGATGGTGTTCCCATGCACCTGCTGCCTTTGTCCTTCAAAGTGGTGGAGCCCATGGGTGTGGGAGGTACTGCCGAAGTTATGCAGAGCGCTGGACAAACCTCATTTGGAATATTGTGCAGTTTGGGTGCCCCACCATAGGAAGGATAGACTGTATTTGGGCAAAGTCCAGTGGCAATTTACTAGGATCATACCTGGGGTGAAAGGACTCAGCTATGATGAGATACTGGGTAAACTTGGGTTATATTCCCTGGTACTGAGGAGGTAAAGGGTTGAGCTGATATCTTCAGAAAATGAAAGGAATTGACAGGGAGAAAGGAAATGCCACTTCTCTTGAGTAGAGGAATCCAAATAAAGGGGGGCGGGATTTCTTGGAATTCAAGCTAAGCTAGTTTAAAAATGAATCCAGGAAGAATTTCTTCCCACAAAGTACTGGGTATATGGAACACATAAACCCCACAGGACCCTAGATATGGAATGAATTGAGATGTTTAAAAGGAAGAAAGACATTTACTTGGGCAGTAAGGATATTAAAGAAAGAAAAACTTACATTTCTGTAGCACCTTTCACGACCTCAGAATGTCCCAAAGCGCTTTACAGCCATTGAAGTACTTTTGAAGTGTAGTCACTGTTGTAATGTACAAAATGCAGCAGCCAATTTGCGCACAGCAAGATCCCACAAACAGCAATACGATAATGACCAGATCATCTGTTTTTAGGTTTTGGTTGAAGGATAAATATTGGCCAGGACATCGGTCAGAACTCCCCGGCTCTCCTTCGAATAGTGGCATGGGATCTTTTACGTCCATCTGAGAGGGCAGACGGAGCCCCAGTTTGAATCCTCATCCGAAAGACGGCACCTCTGTCAGTGCAGCACTCCCTCAGAAACTGCACTGAAGTGTCAGCCTAGATATGGGATCGAGTCTCTAGAGTAGGAATTGGACCCACAACCTTCTTACTTAGTTCCACCAACTGAGCCACGGCTGACGCACACATCATCTCTCCTGCAGTGATGTAACACGGTACTGAGCCATACAGCGCAAAAAGGCAAGAACGCTACCACTGGGCCGCGACTGACATCGGTGCAGGATATGGAGAAAGGACTGGGCATTGGGATTAACATAGAGCAGCCATGGCTAATGAAATGGCCGAGCAAGCCAGGTGACATAGTTTAAATTCAAAAATTCTTTCTCTTTATTCTGGAGGGATGAGCCTTTCATTGCCTTTCCCCTGCCAATCTCCTTTGTTATTTTAATCATCGACTCCTAGTCCTGTGACTGCAAGGGGATCTCGCAGAGGCAGATAAGACAATTAACTGTACAGAAGTTACAGCAGGACAAGGGGTTCAAACTGGTGATTAATAACTTTTAGAAATGACATCAGGAAGTTCTTCCCACAAATAACGACAACACTTGGAATCAACATTCCGAGTAGAGTAGTGAAGGTTAAAATGGAGACGTCTAAGAAACCATTAAATGCTGTGATTAGGGGGAGACTGGGTTCTTTGCGGATTGATGAGCCAAGCAGCCTTCTTTATCTGTATCTATCTTGTGATCTTCAGTTACTTCCCGACAGAAAAAAAAGATCAATTAACATCCGCATTGAATCAAAAGCAAAATACTGCGGATGCTGGAAATCTGCAATAAAATCAGAAAATGCTGTAAATACTCAGCAAGTCAGGCAGTATCTGTGGAGAAAGAAACAGAGTTAACATTTCAGGACACTGACCTTTCGTCAGAACTGGAAGAAGCTCGAGATTTAACAGCTTTTAAGCAAATACGGAGCTAGGCAAAGTGAGGGAGGAAAGAACAAAAGGGGAAGGTCTGTGATAGGGTGGAGGGCAGGAGTGATTAAATGACAAAAGGTGCAAGGCAAGGAGGGTGGTAATGGGACAAGTAAAGAAATAAAAGATCGATCTAGAGGAGCTGTAAATGGCAACAGGAGAACCATTACCAGGACCTGCTGTCTGAAAAATGGGAGCAGTGGTTATGATCTGAGGTTATTGAAATTAGTGTCGAGTCCGGAAGTTTGTAAAGTGCCTAATCGAAAGATTAGTATAGATATACATCAGTATAAATATCGCCAATTAACAGAGGCTCTTTTCATGACTATGATTTCAGTTGTGTGTTAATTCAGCATCCCCAGTCTTGCTGTCCACTGCTGTCATAAAATCTCTCTCTTTCAATAAGAATATTCAAAATGTTTGGTCAGGAATAGACAGAACACAAAGCAAAAGGGATATTAGTTAATCCTAATTGTGTGTCTTTTTTTTACAAAACAAAGTTGACCCTTTCTGGTGATATCTCTTTAAGGGCTTCAGTAATGGCTGATGGAGATAAATTACCACTGCCGTGGTTTGTGAAATGTGAACTCCATACCTTCCCAAGCAATTTTTGTTGGCATATATATTTTTTAAAATCAAAGTACCATAATGGGGATGTCATACAGTGTGATTTAATGATGCATAATGTGTTGTCAAGCCTTGGTAAGTGTCGCTTCAATGTGCTGACAATGAACCTTTAACCCTATCCCCAATGTATTCTGGTCACCTGAAAGCACTCTCTCTGCCACTTCAGTCTGGGTGCGCTCGAATATAATATGTTAGTCAAACAAGCCCCTGTTCCCCAGTGGCACAGTGTCGAATAAAACCTTGGCTATTTGAGTCATGATTTCAGGACCTGGTCCACACCATTACCACATTAATATTTCACCTGATGGAATTTTCTCATTAAAAAAATGTTTTAATTTTTTTTTTTAAAAACACTCCTATGAAGCGCTTTGGAACATTTACTACATGAAAGGCGCTATATAAATGCAAGTTGTTGTTTCTTCATTACTGAAGTTATCATTTATAATTTAGTGTTAGAGTTCTGCGTAGCAGTGAAATGTCCTGAATTTGGACAAAAATGCACAAAGGATTTAATTTTTCACTTGTTCATTTTTCCCCTAATTGCCTCTACCACGCTGTTTGTTAACTGATGGTTCCATTGTCAATTCATAACCATTGTCACGCTTTTACGTGATTTTCATGCACACAGTTTCTCCATTAAATAGCGCAGTGTAATCAAAAATCACAGGAGCTGTCATTGTGAAAAGCGATGGACTTCATCCACAAGGATGTTATTGGAAAAGGATTCACCTTGAACGTGTCTCTGAGGAAAATGAGAGTGCGAGATGTTCAGCGAATTTAACAAGGTCTATCAGTGATTCACCGAATGATCCAATAACTCTGTAACCTCCTTCCTCCTCCAAAGGATCATCCTTCGCCTACAGCAGGAATAATCCACAAACCAGAGGAAAATTAGAGATAGTGAAGGTGAAATTCAACTACGGTGGCGGCACAAAAAACGGGCGGTAGCGGATTGGCCGCCCGTTATACACCCTCTCGCCCAATTTTAATTTCCATTTGAATTTCACCCCCAGTATCATTTTTAAGGATTATTTTCTTTTTCGTTCCAGCCCCTTCTGGGGAAGTGTTGACTCGTGATGGGGTTCAGATCCATGGTCACCAGTCACCCTCCAGTACCTCCCGCAAGTAGAGAAAGAACAAGCAAGCTTGCATTTATATATGAACCTTTCATGTCCTCGGTGTTAATTGTACCCAGGTGATTTATACCAATTAGTGTTAATTGTATTCAGAAGGTGTGTACCAATTGGGGTTCTCTTGTATCCATACATGAGAGCTTAGCTAGGGTGTGGTATGGGTAACGTGGATCTCTGCGAATAGAGGCTTGGAAGCAACTGAAAACCAGGCCCTCGTATTCTATCCTTCACTGGACTATCCAGCTTGTAACACTCGGAACTTGCCCATGTGCTTTAAAGCCAATGAATTACTTTTGAAATGGAGTCACTTATTATGCAGCCAATTTTCACACAAAACCCTAGGTTCAGACATGAAGAGTAACCAGAGTTTTTTGATGTGTGAACCAAGTGTTTGAGTGTTGGCAGACTATCCCAGTCTGGGGAATGTGGGTGGGTAAAGGGGCACGAGTTAAACCTGGCGCTCTCTTCACCTGATGCACCTTCCAGCGGGAGTCACAGAATAGCGACTAAGCAGCAGGAGCTCTTACTGATATTTCCCTTCTCCAGCCCAGGAGACACGGGGCCTTCACCTTTAACTTTCTGTGCGTTAGTTGTGCAGAGCAATCTCTCGGCTTATTGCCTGCCCCTCCACCACATTCTGTCATCGCGAGTAACATTGGTCTCAGATAGGTGAGTAAATAAACCCCAAGCTTTGGTGGTTAAACAACTTTGTAGGGACACCTTTTTTTAAAAAAAAAAGCCGCTGTCTCATCATTTATAAAATTGTGGCTGAGTTCCACCTTGCCTAAGAGATTAAAGCCCTGATTTTTAACCTAACCTGCCCGGCGAGAATGGGACATGTTCGGGTCAGCATCCTGCCCAATTTTGCATTCCACTGATGTCAACGGAGCATAAAACGGGCGTCTGACCCGAACCCACCCTGTTCCCACCGGGCGGGTCAGAAAGAAAGACTTGTATTTATATAGCGCCTTTCACATCCTCGACGTCCCAAAGTATTTTACAGCCAATTAAATACTTTTCAAGTGTAGCCGCTGTTGTAATGTAGGGAAACGCAACAGCCAATTTGCGCACAGAAAGGTCCCACAAACAGCAACGTGATAATGACCAGATAATCTATTTTAGTAATTTTGGTTGAGGGATAAATATTGCCCAGGACACTGGAGAGAACTCCCCTGCTCTTCGAAATAGTGCCTTGGGATCTTTTACGTCCACCTGAGAGGGCAGACGAGGCCTTGGTTTAAAGTCTCATCTGAAAGGTGGCACCTAACAACAGTGCAGCACTCCCTCAGTACTGTACTGGGAGTGTCAGCCTAGATTCTGTGCTCAAGTCTCTGGATGTGGAGATGCCGGTGATGGACTGGGGTGGACAAATGTAAGGAGTCTTACAACACCAGGTTATAGTCCAACAGCTTTATTGGAATCACAAGCTTTCGGAGCTTTCCTCCTTCGTCAGGTGGAAAGCTCCGAAAGCTTGTGATTCCAATAAAGCTGTTGGACTATAACCTGGTGTTGTAAGACTCCTCACACAAGTCTCTGGAGTGGGTCTTGAATCCACAACCTTCTGTCTCAGAGGCGACAATGCTACCCACTGAACGCACTAGGTAAAATTGTATTTCTCTCTTTGCAGCTCCACAGGCCTTGAAAGTTGGGTGACATTTCCATTGTGCAAATGTTAACCTTCTCTCTGTTCTTTTGTAAGATCTCTCCCTAAAATCAACGGGAAAAAAAATTGGACGGAGTGCAAAGCGGCTTATTTACGGTTATGGGTCAAGAAATGGATAAAGCCATTTGCAAATAGTTGATTCCAAACTAGTTCATGGAATATTTCTTCATCGCTGTCAAATGACAAGGAGACAACCTTCGTGTAACACTGAGGACCACCTAGCTAGAGCTGTGGCCATTTCTTCGTTGAATCTAGAATGGATAATCTTAGAGAAGTCTTGCAAAACATGTGGTTTGAATTTGTCAGCACAGAAGATATGATCTTTGGTTGTGGTTCTTGAGGCAGGAATTAGATTTTCCAAAGCAAAATCATCCGCTCTTCTTCCCCCCCCCCCCCCCTCTGGAAGTGGGTTACAAACCTGTGCTGTGAAGAAAAAGTAAGATTTAGAACTTTAAACAATGTTAATTCGTGTGTTATTTAAGATAAAATTAAACTGAATACAGGATGAGCTCCTGGACGTGGGGGAATTTTCCAATGGAAAAGAAAATTGGACGGAGTGCACAGCGGGTGGCCGAGTTGCTGTGCACATTTTGCGCTACCGGCCGAGACTAATTTATACTTCTACAATGTTCTTATGTTAAACATATACTAAAGGGGCACTGTCTTTTTGATTTTTCTCCTATTGTCCATACACAAGGCTTTGCATGTGGGGAGCAACCTACTCAAAGAACATCCTGCGGAGCAGATAATTTTTCTTCCCATTTCTAACCATCCATTCTGCACTCTGCTGCAGGCAGTTGTCCATATCATTGCACCTAGGTAGTCGTTCTTCAAATAGGAGCCTAAGGCAGTGAATGTGAGCAGATTATTCAACAGTGGGCAGCAACACCATCACGCCCAGTCCTATACGCACCTGATGTACACACTTGGGCTTTCCAGCAGGCCTCATTGGCTAATGATCAGGAGCAGGAACTCGGGCTGAATTTTTTCATGAACCTGGATTGGGGACGGTGAGCCAATTATAGTAACCTCTAACCCCTCCAACAGCTGAGCACAGATAACGCAGGACAAACCAAGAATCTGTCCAACAACAGCTATTAAATTTACCAACTGAGCCCTGGGAAGCTATATGAATTTTTTTTTGAGAAGGCACGGATAGATGGAGAACGGAAGGAGTAGACAAATTATTTGACGAAAATTCCTGTTTATTTTCCATACGCACAAATTTGTTTCAAAGGTGAATGTTGATAATATCGGGGGTAGGAAACAGAAAATAGGAGCAAGAGTCGGCCATTCGGCCCTTCAATCTTGCTCCGCCACTCAAAATGATCATGGCTGATCGTCTAACTCAGTACCCTTTTCCCGCTTTTTCACCATATCCCTTGATCCCTTTAGCATTAAGAAATATATCTACCTCCTTCTTGAATACAGCTAATGACTTGGCCTCCACTGCCTTCTGTGGTCGAGAATTCCACAGGTTCACCACCCTCTGAGTGAAGAAATTTCTCCTCATCTCGATTCTAAATGGCATACCCCGTATCCTGAGACTGTGACCCCTGGTTCTGGACTCCCCAGTCATCGGGAACATCCTCCCTGCATCTAGTCTGTCTGGTCCTGTTAGAATTTTATATGTTTCGATGAGATCACCTCTCATTCTTCTAAACTCTAGTGAATATAGGCCTAGTCAACCCAATCTCTCCTCATACATCAGTCCTGCCATCCCAGGAATCAGTCTGGTGAACCTTGGCTGCACTCCCTCCATGGCAAGGACATCCTTCCTCAGATAAGGAGACCAAAACTGCACACAATACTCCAGATGTGGTCTCACCAAGGCCCTGTATAACTGCAGTAAGACATCCCTGCTCCTATACTCAAATCCTCTTGCAATGAAGGCCAAGGGAAGTACCAAGGAGTTCCCATGCTGGGAAGCTAAACTTCCATCAGTAAATATACAACCACAACAGCTATGGCCTGGCAATCCAGAGGTTGTGAGTTAAATCCCACCATGGCAAGTTGTGAAATTGAATTCAATAAATCTGATAATGTCTGAGGCAGCATCAGATAAAATACCCTTGACAGTTGCTGGTTTGTTGAAAAAACCCAACTGGTTCACGGATCTCCTTCAGGGAAGGGGCCTGCTGCCCTCGGCCTACACGTGACTCCAGTCCCACACCAGCTGGATGACTCTTAATGCTCACAGGGCAACTAGGGATTGGCAATGAATTCTGCTTTGCCAGCGTTGGCCACATTCCAAGAACAAGTATATTATAAAGGAATCAGCTTCTCAGGCTGCTGGGCTTGGTAATTCTGATGAACGCGCTTCTGAGAGGCAACACTGAGCTGAAACAAAAATAGTCAAAAATTCAGCAGCAGAAATAGAAAGTCACAGACCGACGGAGCTTTGTAATCATGTGGTATTTAAGGGTGACGTCCTCTAACTCCACATTCTGAGTATAGCACATAGAACAATGCACCTGAATCAGAGTTGCCCTTATTAAGGTATCCTTAGACAGAGAAAACATTTTTAGATTTTAAAAAAAACTGTCTTTGCATTACTTACAAGGGAAATGCTTAATTGAAATTGATTTTGTAACCTACTTCTGCGAGCTCCCATGGACTGATAGCAAGAGGGCAGGAAATGCAGCTGCCCCGAGGCCCCATGATATTGGTTGGGCTCCCGTCACTTTCAACCAGTGAATAAATCTCAGATACAAAGCCTCTCCATAACCCAGCAAAAACGAAACATTGGCCTATCCCACCCCCACCCACGACAAATCACCTGATCACATAAGCAAAATCAGATGAAAACGTGAAGTGAAATAATCCTTGGTGCTTATGTCTAGCCTGCCCTTGGCTCTGGAGCTGGTTCGTGACCAATATTCCATGAGTGCCAGAAGTGTTGGGTACCAACTGTTATATAGAAGGGCTTAAGATTTAATAAAGGTTAATGTAACATATTTGGCCCTTACTCTCAGTTGCACAATCTAATATTTCCAGTAATACACAATTATCAGTTGTAACATCATCCCTCGGGCATACTGGAAAAACTAAACCTTTATTAATTTGTTTTTTTTTTGCCAGAAGCTGGGTTAAATTTTGCAATATGACACACTTTGTGAAAACGCAGGTAGGAATATATCAGATGTACGTTTTAACCAGCAAAGTTGAAATAGTCGTCGCTTTACTTTCAAGTGTAACCAATCTAGATCCTTTTAATTATTTCAGCATTGTCCTAATGGCTGAAATAAGTAATTACATTTCAGTTAAAATGCCTCCTGCTTTGCTGAAATCAGTCACAATGAATGACTTTGTCAAAAGAAAACTGCATCTTTCCAGGGCATGGATGGTGCACCGTTGCTGGTCGCCCTCTGATATCTCAGCAAGTGGTCATTGAACGTGTGAGCTGAGACTTTGAGTGTGGCAGGTTATTCTACTGTGTGGGGTATCACAGTCAAGCTTGATTGTGTCATTGTCCGATGTGTAATTTCAAGCAGGGGTCACTGGAGAGTGATCAGTAATGGGAACCCTGCCTGACGTCCACTCCCTAGCTGGACTTGGTGCAAATTAGTATACGGGCAGCAAAGTTTTGGATGAGACCCTTTTCATTTTAAGGTGGAGATCCTTTGTCAGAATTGGGTAGACAATGAAATGTCAACCTATCTTTCAGATGTTTCCAATATTTTTTGTTTTTATTTTGCATTTCCAACATTCGTTTTTTTTTTCTTCTTTTAATCACCCCAGTGTCCAAATCAGGGTGGGAAGATATTTAACAGAAGTCACCGGTCATGGTCAGAAGGTCATGGGTTCAAGCCCCACTCCAGAGATTTGAGCCCGTAATCTAGGCTGACACGTCCAGTGCAGCACGGAGGGAGTGATGCACTGTCGGAGAGGCAGTCTTTTGGATGAAACGTTAAACCGAGGCCCCGTCTGCCCCCTCGGGTCAACATAAAAGATCCCATTGCACCATTTCAGAGAAGAGCAGGGGAGTACTCCCCGGTGTCCTGGCCAATAATTATCTCTCAACCAACATCACTAAAGCAGATTATCAGGTCATTATCACGTTGTTTGTGGGATCTTGCTGTGCACAAATTGGCTGCCACGTTTCCTACATTTCAACAGTGACTGCATTTCAAAACAAGTACTTCATTGGCGCTAAAGCGCTTTGGGACATCCTGAGGTCATGAAAGGTGCTATATAAATGTAAGTTCGTTCGTTCTTTCTTCTTTCCCTCGGTTAGATTGCAGGTATAATCGCAGGTACTAACTCAGTTAGTTCCAGTTAGTTGGCCAAATTCAATGGCAGCTTGTGCTGAGTGGGGTTGAGACTGTTCAGCTCATCTCACGTTGGACTTCAGCAAAGAGAAGTGTCTTCTGCTCCTAGCTCCCAACGCTTAAAGAGCCATGTGTTAAACCACCTCCGCACCCAATAAGATCATCCAAATATGTGTATGTTTGATGGACAGCTTTCGGGAGAATTTCATTAGATACAAGTTCTTATGTTTATAAAATATTGTGTTTTTTAAAAAAAAAGAATTTTCAAAGCATTGGATAAATACTTGAAGGGAAAAAATTTACAGGGCCATAGGGGAAGAGCAGGGGAGTGGGACTAATTGGATCGCTCTTTCAAAGAGCCGGTACAGGCACGAGTGGGCCGAATGGCCTCCTTCTGTCCTGTAACATACTATGAAACTATGATGATGGATATGTAGAGCAAAGTCACGATTCTGAGAGTGCGGTGCATTTAAAATTTAAGACTGTTATTTATTCTCAAAGTGGTGGTGATGAATCCCCAGCCCTAGAACATGATAATTAACTGCAGTGACGGCCAATGCTATTACTTACACTTAATGGCCTTAGGCAAATAACATGTCCCAGTGCATACTTTAGACATAAACCAGAAGTAGAAGATTATACTATTGGCAGTGTTATGTGAACTTTTAAATTAAGAAACCTAGATCAAGACCCGTAGAGCAGGACACCACCAGGGTCTGAGAGATGAGATAAATCGAGGAAGTCCCTCCTGGCTGGCTCTTGAATGTTCAGTTCAGAGAGGAATTGGCTGAGGCCTCGGAGAAGATAGTCAACATTGTTGGCTCCAGCGAGTGGTTGATGAGGTGGGGTGGGACTGGGGAGATGATAGAGGGTCTCACAACCTCATAATAATTACCAAATAGAAGTATCTTTCTTGTATTAGCTTGTTAGCGAAATCATTTGATTCAGTCAGAAGCTTAGCTGTATATTCACTTGGAGATATAAAATATTCAACCTTGGTGTGTCTCTGGTATGAATTGGTGAGTTCCTGGTCTTGTCGTCAATGCTGGGATGGGCGGGGGGTGTGGGGGGGTTTAGCGGTTATGGTAGTGAGGATCATATTTGCCAAGCTGAGGCCAGTTGCTTTCTGAGAGGGACAGAGAAAGATGTAAAATGGAGAACAAGCCAGCCATGGTCACACTCTCATCTTTTGAATATATTTTTTTAAATGTTCTCTGTTTACCCATCCATCCAATGAGGCTCAGCAAATCTCCAGCTTCCAATATGAGATGCCAACCTTCTTTAAAACCTATATTCCATAACTGATGAAGAAGCCAGCAATACTTATCATTGTCATTCATCACCAGGGTTAGCCCTGAAATAAAAAAGAATCCTAGGAAAGGAAATTGAAAACACAGTCGTAATCTTTGACTGGATGAGATAACACTGAACCACCCAAATATCAAACTCAATGAGAGACCGAGAGCTTTGGGGACTATGAAGTTTCCACAAAGCTGAAGCAAAATACAAGCTGAGATCAGAACGCCTTTGTGATCAAAAGCCCATAAATATGATGCATCGCCTGCCTTTTAATCCAAATTTTTGAAACTGACCTGAAATTGCAAGTAGGCTTAATTTTGGAAGGAAAAGAAATCGTGACGTCCTACATTTAAATATATTTACGTAGTATTCACAGTACAGAAACAGGCCATTCTGCCCAACTGGTCCATGCCAGTGTTTATGCTCCATACGAGCCTCCTCACACCCCTCCTCATCTAACCCTATCAGCATATCCCTCTATTCCTGTAACTCAATGTAAAAAAAAAAATCTCATTTCAGAAACCAGGCCCTGACACCTTTTTTAATATTGGAGAATTTTTTTCTGCCCTTGCTGAATGCTTGTCACGTCTGAACCACCCAAGGTCTCTGCTCGTAGTGGAACTGGTTAATTGCAGAGAGAATGTTTGCAATTGGACATTGTGCATGCATCGATCCAATGCCTGATCCCAGAATCCCTGCGGTAATACAATCCACACATTTTTGGCAGGCTATGCATTTGATTTTATTCCACAAAATGATGAATTCTCGTGTTGTTTAGAGATTTTATTTTATAAGATAAGCTAAAAGGGCCACTTGACTGCACAAAATGTAATGAGCCATGGAGATAATTAAATATTTATTGGAATATTGGATGAACTCAAATACACCAATGGACAAGCTGCCTGTGTAATTTTTTTAAAGCGCTTTAATGATTAAAGGGAAAAAAAAGTAAAAGAGGTACATTGATTTCGAGTCACTTTTGAACATTTCCTACATTAGTACCAAGAAAAGTACATTTTGATGTATGTTCGGTTCAGCAGGCTGCTTGTATCAAGTGCTCAGAGGTTCCTCAATGAACATTTTTCTGCCCTTGCAAATTCACTGCTTGTCCCCGTGTATAGCTCCCTGGCACAATATAATATCTTTAACTGTCTCTGAATAGTCAACGGTGGAACAGGAGGAAGTCCTATTGCTGTCACATCAACTAAACATTGGAGCAAGACCTGTAAAGTCCACTCAGGAGGCCCAAGATAGAAAATCCTTTCAAACTTTTCATGGGCGGAGACACATCACAACAGGTGCTTGTGTCACGGAATCATGTAGATGAGCTCCCATTTTTGGTTTGAGATGGGAGGGTGGAAATCATTTCCTGTGCATAAATTGGCTGCCATGTTTACCTACAAAATAACAGTGGCTACACTTCAATAAAGTAAGGACTTTTGGATGTCTTGAGGTCATGAAAGGTGCCTTGTAAATGCATGTTCTTCCTCTTCTATCCCTTTAGATGAAGAGAAACTCACGTACCTGAAATCCTTTCCATCTGAGAAAGGGTTGAAAGGAGACACGATCCAGGTCTTTGAAAAACATTAAAATAGAGACCCTTAACTTGTGATCCACCAACAGTCTAAGGTCTTCGTGTTCCAGGACGTAGGGCGTTAAGTTACAAGGACACGCCCACAGAGAGGAACTTGTTTATGTGGAGAATAAAAGACCAAGGAAAGACATGATCCAGGTCTGTAAAATGCTCAGGCTGTAAAATGTGATGTGGAGATGCCGGTGATGGACTGGGGGTGGACAAATGTAAGGAATCTTACAACACCAGGTTATAGTCCAACAGTTTTATTTGAAAATCACAAGCTTTCGGAGGCTTTCTCCTTCGTCAGGTGAGTGTGACGAAGGAGAAGGCCTCCGAAAGCTTGTGATTTTCAAATAAAACTGTTGGACTATAACCTGGTGTTGTAAGATTCCTTACAGGCTGTAAATGACATCAATGTTAAGCAGTCTATCTGATTTGCACAGAACTATAGGATACAGGTTTACGATTAATGAGCCTCGAGTAAGGCTAAAGATTCTCACACCTGGGGAGATGCAGAGCAGACTCCAGGCAAATGCAACTGATAGTGTGTTGATTAACTCCTTCAGAAAGTAGGGATAGATAGGGAAAGATTGTGTGCATGTGCATAGGAATGATGTGGTTCAAGACCCTGGAGCTTTGCTGTTGGGAGCAGGGAGTATTTACATAGATTTGTCCCTCACGGCATTAAGTAGGTTTGGTGTTTCTCTCTGCCGCCCATATCCTAACTCGCAGCAAATCCCATTCATCCATCACCAAACTGTGCTCGTTGATCTACATTGGCTCCTGGTCCGGCAACGCATCCTTGTTTTTAAATCCCTCCATGGCCTCGACCCACCCTATCGCTGTAACCTCCTCAAGCCCAACCACCCACCAAGGTCTCTGCCCACCTCCAATTCTCACTCATCCCCGATTTTCATCGCTCCACCATTGGCAGCCGTGCCTTCAGCTGCCTAGGCCCTAAGCTCTGGAATTCCCTCCCTAAACCTCTCTCTCCTCTTTTAAGACGCTCCTTAAAACCTCCCTCTTTGACCAAGCTTTTGGTCACCTGTCCTAATATTTCGTTATGTGGCTCGGTGGGTGAGGGTGCAGAAAAGATTTACTAGAATGGTTCCAGGGATGAGGGACTTCAGTTACGTGGATAGACTGGAGAAGCTGGGGTTCTCCTTAGAGCAGAGAAGGTTGAGAGGAGATTTGATAGAGGTGTTCAAAATCATGAGGAGTCTAGACAGAGTAGATAGAGAGAAACTCTTCCAATTAGTGGAAGGGTCAAGAACCAGAGGACACAGATTTAAGATGATTGGCAAAAGACATGAGGAAAAACTTTTTTACACAGAGAGTGGTTATGATCTGGAATGCGCTGCCTGAAAGGATGGTGGAGGTAGATTCAATTGTGGCCTTCAAAAGGGAATTGGATAAGTACCTGAAGGAAAAAAAATTGCAGGGATACGGGGAAAGGGTGGGGGAGTAGGACTAGCTGGATTGCTCTTGAAGAGAGCAGGCACGGGCTCAATGGGCCGAATGGCCTCCTTCTGTGCAGTAACCATTCTATGGTATCAAATTTTGTTTGATAATCGCTCATATGAAGCACCTTGGGACATTTCACTATGTTAAAGGCGCTATATAAATGCAAGTTGTTGTTGGTATCGTCCATGAAAGGACAAATTCTACATGGTCTTTGGAAGGTGGGGGCTTGATTAGCTAAATGGCAGCATCTTCATTCTTCAGATGAAGTTATATTCCACGTGATGATTAGCCCTGTCCTGCCTTTACCCATTTCCCTTCCTGGGGAAACATGAATGTGTCGGGTCATTGGGAAATCTCAGGCCCAAAATGCCTGATTTTCCATCCATTTAAATTCGTAGAACATCAGGCTCTGGGGATTCATGAAATCTTGACCAGTACAGCCTGTCAGCACCATTCTCATCATGAGGGGCCAGATTAGACATTCAGCCTTATTATATAATTATGGTACTTCTTGGCGAAAGAATTAATCAGCAATCCAAAGGAATCGCGTTTAGTAATGTGCGTGAGGGGAGAAGGTCGATCATGTCGGCCGTGGATCAGTGGGTAGCACTCTCGCCTCGGAGTCAGAAGGGTTCGAGCCCCACTCCAGGGACTTGAATGCGAAATCTAAGCTGACACTCTAGTGCTAGTACTGAGGGAGTGCTGCACTGTCGGAGGTGCCGTCTTGCAGATGAGTCATTAAACTGAGGCCCCGTCTGCCCTCTCAGGTAGACGTAAAAGATCCCACGGCATTATTTCAAAGAAGAGCAGGGGAGTTCTCCCGGTGTCCAGGGTGATATTTATCCCCCAACATCACTAAAAAAAATATATATTATCTGGTCATTATCAAGTTACTGTTTGTGGGATCTTGCTTTGTGCAAATTGGCTGCTGCTTTTCCCCACGTTACAACAGTGACTCCAATTCAAAAGTACTTCATTGGCTGTAAAGTGCTTTGAGACGTCCTGAGGTCATGAAAGACGCTATATAAATGCAAATTGTTTCTTTTTATGTGATAGTATTGTAATGTTATGACAGAAAAAAACACCTTCAAGGAACAGTGTCTGTGATTTCTTCCCATTGACTACCTGGCTCGATTCTGAGCTGCAAGACTTTGATGGAAGAATGAGGAAGGCGATAATCCTCCCAACTCATCAAGGTAGGCCGTTTACCAGTGTGACGTTTTTCACAGTTCTTTTTTTTCTTGTTTTGCCTGTCATGTTACAGCCTATGCCAACTCTTGTGTCTAAATTGGACATGGCCACTTTAAAGACGGTTTAGATTAAATTAAATATAAAGAACGTACAAGTGGGTATATTGTCGGAAGGCGATATGCTTTTGAACACACAACCCAAATAAACAAGATGAGTGATTTAAAGCGTAGCGTGTTTCTATCTAGAGAAGTGGGTAACTTTCACTGAAAGAATGCAAATCAGAGATGGGATGTCAGATCACATCACAGATGACATCTTGGATCACAGACGCAATAGTAGCCACTATACTGGTTACCAGCGGGCAAAACAGTAAACACTAGTGACCGTGCTGAGCGGAATGAAATTCCTCTCCTTTTTTTATTTTAGTATTGCTCCATGTGCTTCTGAATCAACCTTCCATCCCATCTCTACTGAGTCATGTTCCACAGGAAAGCGAATAGTGTAGATGCACTGAAGGGGAAGCTAGATATGTGCTTGAGGGAGAAAGTAACAGAGGGTTATGCTGATGGGGTGAGATGAAAAGGGGAGGGGGGAGGCTCGTGTGGAGCATAAACACCGGCACAGACCAGTCGGGCCGAATGGCCTGTCTCTGTGCTGTACATTCTGTGTATATTTATGGTGTGGCTCGATCTGTTCCTTTTGAAGGGGAATTGTTGTGCGTTCTCTGAAACACGGTATTCCTGCAACAGTTGAAGCCTAAAGCTCTGCTTAGGTGCAGCCACAGGACAGTTATGCTCCGGAAGGGGCTGCACATCTCACACGTTTGTTCTGCATGTTTCTAAGATGTATTAAAATACACTGTGCAGATCCAGTCAGTGATGCGACTGGACACACCTGCCTCTGCGCTTTATATCGAGCATTTTACCCAGAAACAGTGTTTATTCGCTCTTCCCCATCGGCCGGTGGGGTGGTCCACGCCCCTGGGGTCTACCTGCCTTTCTTCTGCCTCGTTCCGGGGATACGGCAACACTCCCTCCGCTTTGCCAGATTTTCCATGCCTCCCTCCCCCTCTGCTATTCTGCAGTAAACATTTACACCCCCTCTGGTGTCCTGGCCAATATTTATCCCTCAACCAACATCACTTTAAAAATCACTGTTTGTGGGATCTTGCTGTGCGTAAATTGGCTGCCGCGTTTCCCTACAGTGACTACACTTCAAAAAGTACTTAATTGGCTGTGAATTGCTTTGGGATGCCCTGAGGTCATGGAAGACGCAAGTTTGTCTTTTCTGGACCCATCTTTTGTTTCTATACTTGTCTCATTATCACCTTCGTTTGCCTTGCACCATAACCATTTTTGTCATTTAATCACTCCTACCCTCCACCCCATCACAGACCTTCCCTTTTGATCTTTTCCCCCCCCCTCTCCCTTTTCCCCGCCCCCCTCCCTTTTCCCCGGCTCTGTACTCGCTCATAAACTGTTAAATCTCGAACTTCTTCCAGATCTGATGAAAGGTTAACTCTTGTTTCTCTCTCCACAGATGCTGCTGAGTGTTTCCAGCATTTTCTGTTTCTATTTCAGAATTTCAGCATCCGCAGCGTTTTGCTTTTGTTTTATAAGTTTTGCATTTGGTATAGAATCATAGGTCATAGAATGATACAGCACAGAAGGAGGCCATTCAGCCCATCGTGCCTGTGCCGGCTCTTTGAAAGAGCTATCCAATCAGTCCCACTCCCCCCTGCTCTTTTCCAACAACCCTGCATATTTTTCCTTTTCAAGTATTTATCCAATTCCCTTTTGAAAGTTATTATTGAATCTGCTTCCACCGCCCTTTCAGGCAGCGCATTCCAGATCATAACAACCCGCTGCGTAAAATGTTTTTTTGCTCGTCTCCCCTCTGGTTCTTTTGCCAATTACCTTAAATCTGAGTCCTCTGGTTACCGACCCTTCTGCCACTGGAAGCAGTTTCTCCCTATTCACTCTATCAAAACCCTTCAAGATTTTGAACACCTCTATTAAATCTCCTCTTAAGCTTCCTCACTGAACCCTCAGGTACTACGTTGACAATGTGCTGGCTGTGCTTGTTTGCATGTTAACAAGGCATCACACATATATCTATCTGCATTCTCACTGCTGGTACAGCTCAGAGTGCAATTCCCTTCAGGTAAAGAGAAGTTTATCTCCTCGGCCTCGGTAATTCTGAACTTCTCCATCTCCCGACCACAACACAGCACCCTCTGGTGCAAACACTAATGGAGAAAGATGCCGCCAATGGACAAAAGAAATTTCAATTTCCTTAACAATTGTTTGTCTTTAATCTGCGGGACTTTAAAATGAAAAAAAAAATCCCCCTTTTGAGACTGCAGTGGGTTAAACATTTAGCTTTCACTTAGAATCGTGGAAAGGTTACCGCGTGGAAGGAGGCCATTCGACCCGTCGAGTCCGTGCCGGCTCTGTGCGAGAGCAATCCAGCTAGTCCCACTCCCCCGCCCTTTCCCCGTAGCCTTCTAGAATCTAGCATTCACCAGGATGATACTGGAGCTTAGAGGGTTAAATTACGAGGACAAGTTGCATAAACGTTCAGGAAGCACTTCTTCACACAAAGGGCAGTGGAAATCTGGAACTCTCTCCCCCAAAAAATTGTTGAGGCTGGGGGTCAATTCAAAATTTCAAAACTGAGATGGATAGATTTTTGTTAGGTAAGGGTATTAAGGGATATGGAACCAAGACGGGTAAATGGAGTTAAGATACAGAGCTGCCATGATCTAAGTGAATGGTGGAACAGGCTCGAGGGGCTGAATGGCCTCCTCCTGTTGCTGTGCTCCTAAACTTGGTTTGTATTCCCTCGGATTGAGGTGTGATCTGATCAAGGTGTTTAAAATGTTAAAAAAAACTATTTAATAGTGTAGATATGGAGAAACTATTTCCTTTGGTAGGGGAATCAAGAATAAGACGACACAATCTTAAAATTAGAGTTAGGCCGTTCAGGAGCGAAATCAGGAAACACTTTTTCGCACGAAGGGTAGTGGAAATCTGGAACTCTCTTTCCCCCCCCCCCCCCAAAAGGCTGTGGATGCTGGGGGATAATTGGAGCTTTCAAGACTGGGAGAGATAGATTCTTGTTATGTGAGGGTATCGACGGATAAGGAGCAAAGGCTGGAAAATGGATTTGAGATGCAGATCAGCCATCATCTAATTGAATCGAGGGGCTGAATGGCCTCCTCCTGTTCCTATCTGAATTCTAGCCCATATTGATGGGGATGCAGCTGCTGTCCCTCTGCTGACAGTAAGGGTCCCATGTGAAATGTCTGGTCCCAGTTCCTATTGGTCAAGGGCTCATAGCATAAAACAGTCCCTAATCTGGTGTTGAATTGTCTGCCTCACTCAGAGGTCCCAGGATGGTTGGTGTGGGAAAGAGAAAATGGTGCAGTTGGCCAGGCGTGGCCAAGCTTTTTGACTTTGTGGGCACCATAAGTGCGAGCGATGTCCACATCCCATGAACGAATAAAAAAAAATACCAGGAAGTGTTGGGGGACCACGTATGGAGTTTAAAACCGTGTTCCATTAGTTTGCATATACCTAAAGTTGGTGATACTAACCAATCGTGTTTTGGTAGGTGATTTTTTTTTTCACCGGTGAAGCACAGGGCTGAAGACAGCCCTTCCCAAACCTCCAGCCCATCAGAATCCAAACAGGACAAACCAGAAAGAAAGAACTTGCATTTCTATAGAGCCTTTCACAATCTCAGGTCGTCCCAAAGCACTTTACAGTCAATGGGGTACTTTTGAAATGTAGTCACTACTGTAATGTAGGAAATGCAGCAATCAATTTGCTCACAGCAAGGTCCCACAAACAGCAATGAGATAAGTGATCAGATAATCTGTTTTACTGATGTTTGTTGAGGGTTAAATATTGGCTGGGACGCTGGGGAGAACTCCCCTGCTCTTCTTCGAATAGTGCCATGGAATCTTTTACATCCACCTGAGAGGGCAGATGAGACATTAAACCGAGGCCTCTGTTTAATGTCTCATCTGAAAGACGGCACCTCCGGCAGTGCAGCACTCCCTCAGTACTGCACAGGGAGCGTCATCCTGAATTATGCGCTCGAGTCTCTGGAGTGGGACTTGAACCCACGACCTTCTGACTCAGAGGTGAGAGCGCTGCCCACTGCCACAGCTGACGCAGCCAATGAATAAGAAAGATATACACGAAAAGGCCTGGCTTTCGCGAGCTGGATTGCCAAGTGTTCGGGGCCGCATGCAGTTCACGGACTGCAGTCTTGTCACCCCCAAAGTAGGGTGAACAGATCTGAGGTTGGGGTTGAGGTGGGGTGGGGGGGCAGGGGGGAATGTGGAGTGAGCCTAACTCTTCATGTGCCCGTGCTGTGCCTGACCAAGGAGAGCTTGATGCCAACGCTGGGTGCCTGAAGCTTTTGTGTTCCTTTCCTGGCACTAATATTCCTCATCTTGATGAGCACAAATCAAGTAGGCGGACTTAAAGACTTCTTTTTGAAGAGTTTTAGACCCCATATATTCTGTCATCCCTTAAACTGGTATATTACCTTTTTTCTTATTCCTTCATGGGACGTGGGCGTCGCTGGCAAGGCCAGCATTTATTGCCCATCCCCCACAGCACGACGACCCTACAATTGTGTATCCAATTAAATAGAAACCCACATTTTTGCTACTCCAAAAGACACAACAGTTAACCATTTATAAAAGTTTAAATTCGGGGGTGATTGGTTTAACAATGATACACTACCCCCTGTTGTTCAAGCCTGCGGACCTCCATTGGCAAACTGGACAATTCTGTGAAGGTCGGTAAAAATGTGAGTTTTGGGCAGTGAAAGTGTTTTTTTTAAATTGCACGTTGGTTTTCAAGTATAGTCACAGTAAGGTCAAGAGTATTTTGCTTATTCTAGAGAGAACACATTGAAACTATGGCAAGGACGTTCTGTGTGCACCTCAGTAGTTTCAAGCTACTGACCTGTAAGCTCTGGGCTCTCAAACGTCCCACGTACTTCACAGCCAAGTTATGATTGGTTCTTGAAGATATCATAATTAGCCAATCTGATGCTGTATTGTTATTGTCCTCCTAGCAACAGGCTCTTATTGCACGGTCCCTGTAGCCAATCACCACCTGACAAAGTACAACATCTATAAATATATAGATAAAGAAAGGAAGTCTTGCATTTATATAGCGCCTTTTATGCCCTCAGGACATCTCAAAGCGCTTAACAGCCAATGAAGTACTTTTTGAAGAGTAGTCACTGTTGTAATGTAGGAAACACGGCAGCCAAATTGTGCACAGCAAGATCCCACAAACAGCAATGTGATAATGACCAGATAATCTGTTTTAGTGATGTTGGTTGAGGGATTAATATTGGCTGCAGGACACCGGGGAGAACTCCCTACTCTTCTTCGAAATAGTGCCATGGGATCACTTACATCCATGTAAAATATAATTATATAAACATATATAAACATTTTTTTTAATATATACATATTATATACACATACATGTAGTACTTTGCCAGGTGGTGATTGGCTACAGGGACCTTGGAACATGAGGTTGTTGCTAGGAGGATAATGCCAATACAACATCGGATTCGCTATTTATGACATCTTCAAGGACCAGTCGTAACTTGGCTGTGAATATATATATATATTGATGTATATGTAGACCTGTGTTCCTGCCAACTTTTTTTTTTCTGCTCTTGTCTCTCCACCGAAACCTATTTGGAACCTGGGCAGTCGGACAAACTGAAATTTCTCACAGGATTAAAGACTGACCTCTTTGCCAGGCCCGGGAGAGAGTTTAGATCTGTTCTCTATTCATCAGTGATTACATGGCCTCCAGCACCTGCAACATGGCCACATAAAGCCGGCATTCATTGGGGCCTGGCAGCTTAGGCATGGGAACATCAGGGTACTGGGTGACAATCATTGTATCTCCAGATAAACGTATTCAGTGCAAAACTTCAAAAACACTGTGCTCAACTACAGCCATGCTCGGAATCACAGAATACGCTGCTGTATGTATAATCTGGGTCCCTCACTGCCAGAAAGCAGCAGAATGAATTTATTAGGAAGTACAGACGATCCTTCAGCTTGTTTACTTTAGTCTCTCCTGAAAACGTAGCACGACCAGTCCTAAACAGATCTGTCAATGTTTGGCAGAACTCTCCTCTTTCCCAAAGCAACGTAATATTTTTCATTTAACTTTGAAGGTTACTCCGCTTGAAATGACATTCATTTGGCACCTGTTCTTTATTCTTCAACAACGATATTTGAGGGTACAGTAAATTGCTGCTCAACTAATAACATACTTTTCACTAATAAAAAACAGAAAATGCTGGAAACACTCAGCAGGTCAGGCAGCATCTGTGGAGAGAGAAACAGAGTTAACGCTTCATGATCTTTAATCAAAACTCACTTTTCACTGTCGTCTTTGCACTACGAACGTATGAACATTGCCGGATAGGGAAAGATTCTCTGGTCCGTCCAGCCTGACCAACACAAGTGCGAAAGCTTGTGCTTATGCTCCTCACCCCACCCAGAAGGCATGTGATCTCCTGGGAAAGGCGAAACGCCAGATTTAAAAACCCCAGGCCAATTTGAGGAAAATAAAATCTGGGAAATTTCTTTCCGATCCCCTTAGGAGATCGAAACGAGTGCAGAAGACCACCTTCTCGAGGGCAATTAGGGATGGGCAATAAATGCTGGCCTCGCCAGCGACGCCCACATCCCGTGAACGAATAAATAAAAAAAAACTCTGGCCCTGATTAATGTCATGCAGTGCCTACCTCTTATATAAGGTGATCTCCACCCCAGCCAGAAACCGGTCCAGCTCTTGCTTGAAGGAATTCAGCGAATTGATGTTCACAGCACTACTCTTTAGTAGTAACAAAGGTCTATACAATATATTAAAAATTTTACCTCTGAATGCAAAATCTTCCTGTCTACAAAATCTTACTTCCTGTTGTTGTGATTCTGTCGTGCTTTTGTATCAACTTTTTCCCATTATAAATTCCTATGTCCACATTTAGAATGGAAGCTGCCTATGTAAACATGTCACACTGTAATTACACCCTCCTGACAGTGGTAGCGCTGTAGCTCCTCAGTTTTGCATCTCCCAGCTCTTTGGGCCTGTATTGCAGAGAAACTCGTAGGCTCCAAACAACTTTAAATCTCTGCTTCCCAAATTGCTGTAAGTTTTGCTATTTAACATAATATAAAGTCAAAATATTACATAAAAATAAGGGCAGAGTGTATGACTTTAAAATGGAAAGTGAGTTAGGTCTGCATGCCTTGGTCCAATTATCTCCCACCCTCTAACCCTGCTTCACCAAAAGACTACCCTTGTTCTACCTCCCTTGTGTGCAACACCTTGAAGATTGACAAGTTAGTAATAATCTCCCATTGAAGCATTGCCTTAGGTGCTTTTGATTGTTGTGGAAAATTGATGGCCACATTGTTTCATCCAATGTTGGTTGGAAAAGCAGCCTGGTATGACTCACTTTTGCAATCACCTGACCTCTGCATTCCCCCCGTCCCCCGCGACAGCAACCCTACAATCTGAAATGGGGCAGAAAACAAAACCGAGAAAAATGGTTATAGAGAAGGTTTGTAAAGGTGGAAAACAGGATCCTTGTGACCAAGGGCACTCACCTGACCCTGATATTTACGGGGATGAGGAGAGGAACGTTGCGTGTGATTGCAGCTCAGGGAACCTGATTCTGATCTGGAGTTGTCTGTAATAAGTGTATGAGGATTGCAAGTGGCCTCTTGATTACAATAGATGTAGATCTACAGAATGGTATATCCCACATAGTTCACGTTCTACTGTGGCGACATTTTAATATTTTCACTTCAGTTTTATCCCCCCATTACTCTCCTGTCTTTTCATCTCCTCACTCAAGCTCGAGAATGGTTGCTCTCCAGTGCAGTGACTCACATGCTATAAAAAAACACACATGCTTCAAAGTTGCCATACTGAGCTTATATATTAAGTGTCACAAGGCTAGAATTATCCCTTTCCCTATCCAACATTCACACACACACTTTCCAGCAGGTGTCATCGGACACTGGTCAGAAGCAGAAACTCTGGCTAATTATGTTCTTCCCCGGTGCAGGAACTTTTGAGGTCAGCTGATGGACCCCGACTGCCACCCTACCTGAAATCAACCCGAATGCAAGCTAGGATCCGGAGCAGGCACTTTCCTTACCTCTGACCTGGTACTGCATCAAGCAGTGCCTTTAACCATGAGGTCACTGGGGGAGTTGGCTGCTGATATTTTTTATTTGAAGTGCTCCAAAGTGTAGTTACAATGCTGCTTTCTTTAGTGCGTTAAAACCCTGTAATCTGTATTCCAAAAGTGTTATTTTAAGTCCAATATAGTGATAGCAACAATAATCCCTGAGCAACTGAATAAATAGTAGGTTAAAGTTTTGATGTTAAAGAGTTGGTTAGAGACGGGACTCCACCTTCAACACTCAGGTCTGTGTCTCAGGCCTTTGCTTATTTCTATTTTTAGAAGACAAGTTAAATGTTTGGGTCAGTGTAGCCGCCTTTAATTCCTCCCTACATTTAAGTTCTCAGGAAGGGTCATTGAAGTGTGCAGGTACAAATAGATTCAAGAAACAATTGCGTGCCTTTCTGAAGGGAGAACGTTACTGGTGAGAAGGCAGCTAGGTGGGATTCAAGTCTAGGAAAGGACAGACCTGTTGGGCAAATGGGCTTTTCGTGTTCCTGAAAATCCTTTGTCGGCAAAGCATGCTCCATTCCTGAATGGGAGGGGCAGACGGCAGGTGACCTGATCTTTGGGCTGTTAATGTAGATTGTTCACCAACAAGAAGTTTACTAAAGTAGATTCTGGTTTCGCCCATCTCCAGGAAGTGAATCTTCTATTCTTGTCCTTATCCCTCCCCACACTCCACCAGCCCTCCCTCCTCAGCTGATGAAGGGAGCATGTGTGGGGGGAATCACAACAGTGCCCTTTGCGTGTACGTATGCTGAAGACTCGAGTTTAAAGACTTGATCATGATGTCAATCCTCTCCCTTCCCCCATGAGAGGAAAGTGGTGAATCCCCATCACATTCTGGATAATGTACTGGCTTGAGATTGGCAGGATTCTGCACATCAGGCACACTGATATCTCAAAACCGAATTGCTGAGAATTCCACATGCAACTTCTTTTTAAAGGAGCTGACTGACCAACTAATTCCACACATCAATCACTCCGAGACAAAATAAGTCTCTACACATCAAGCACACTGCCAAGCAACCAGCCTGGCTCATTGATGGAGCCTGGAGGGATAGGACCTTTACTGGGGCTGGGAATCTCCTAACCTACACCCCTGGGTATCCTCACCCATCACCCCTGTGCTCTTTGACCTACATTGGCTCCCGTTCCACCAACGCCTCCTTGTGATCAAATCCCTCGCCTCCCTCCATCTCTGTGACCTCCTCCAGCCCTACAACCCTCTAAGATCTCTGCGTTCCTCCACTTCTGGCCTCTTGTGCGTCCCCCACTCCTGCAGACCTGCCTGGATTAAGTATTAGACTACAGAGACTGCCATAGAAGGAAGTCTTGGTGAGTGCAAGGACAAGATGACCGTTTCTCCAATTAAAGGCAAGAGTAAAGTCCGGAGAATTGCACAGAGGAGGAGCTGGTAATCTTTCTACTGTTAACTTGTGCCTTGGTTAAGTTGACAAGTAGTTGATACTGTGCCAATGCTAGTCTTGAGATGCCATGCCATGAGGTGAATAACCATGTCCTGACATGCCCTCCCTTCCCGGTGACATAGTCTCGGCTTCATGCCACCTTCCCCAACCTCCCTGAAACTGCACCAAGACAAGGGCAACTTGTGGGTGGAATTGTGGGGATTGCTCTGCCATATCCTATTGCTCGATGTGTGCCACCATGCCACACTGCCTGTACAGGTATTTATCACATCCTTGTTTTCAAATCCTTCCATGACCTCGTCCCTCCCTATCCCTGTAACCTCCTCTTGCGCATCCCCAATTTTCTTCACCCCACTATTGGCGGCCGTGCCTTCAGCTGCCTAGGCCCTAAGCACAGGAATTATTTCCCTAAACTTCTCTGCCTCTCCTCTCTCTCCTCCTTTGACACTACTTAAAACCTACTTCATTGTCCAAGCTTTTGGTCACCTGTCCTAATAGCTCCTATATGGCTCGGTGTCAAATTGTGTTTGATAATCACTCCCGTGAAACACCTTGGGATGTTTTACTACGTTAAAGGTGCTTTCAGTGCAAGGAGTTGTTATTGTTGTATCTCGACTGACCTTGCCATATGCTTCACATCTCAGAAACAAACATTTCTGGCTCACCAGTTGTTTATTGGGTGAATGCTCTGTATGAAAGGAAAAGTCAACCAGTGTTTTGGTGCTGAGCATTGTCCAGTGACCCCCTTAGAAGGTAGAACTGGGCTCAGCTCCGTGTCAACCGGGTCCTGGTACTTAACAGGATCTCACATAAAGACCGGCCAGTTAAACGGGGTACTGCTGACTCCTGTGGAACCATATCCCAGCAAGAGTCAGCTTCTGGAGAGGAGGAGGGGGGGAAGAGAGGAGAGAGCAGGGGGGATTTTTTTTTTATATTCAAGGGCATTTTCATGAATTTATCACACAATAGAAGCTTGCTTCTGTTTTCTGTGATTAAAAATTTGTTGCACATTTCCGATTTAATTTCTATATCACTTGGGAAATTGAACTTGCAAAAAGTTGATGGAAATCAGATCTTTCTACAAACAATGAATTCAATTTTATTTATTTACACTACCTGGTGCATTCCTTTTAAGCCCATTAGTTTCGCCAAGACTTTTCACTTAATCATGCTTTACAGATGAGATTATAGACCAGCGCTCTTCATGTGGCTTATTGGGGGCCTGGGAGGGGAGGAGAGGAACACAGTACTGGTGAGAGTTTGGGGAGCAAGTACTTTAACAAAATATCTGCTAACTTACGTTTTGTTTGAGGAGGTGGGATAGGGGGGTGGAAGGCATTTATTTTTGACCTTCATCAATACAAGGGGTGTCAGTGCTAGAAAGTGGAACAGTTGGCACCCAGTATTGATACAGAGCACTTCCAGGCCAGTTATAACATGGCCGGTATACAGCACTGCTATTGTCTGCTTCACACCAGCAATACACCATAACCCTGACTTTGGACTACTGCTATTGTGAATTTTCTATTCCAGCCATTGTGATGACCCCTTTGAGCTGAATCGCTGACTCCTGTTCATAGAATTACATAGAATGTACAACTTAGTAACAGGCCATTCGGCCCAACAGGTCTGTACCGGTGTGTTTATGCTCCACACGAGCCTCCTCCCTCCCTACTTCATCTCACCCTATCAGCATTTCTTTCTATTCCTTTCTCCCTCATATATATATATATCTAACTTCCTCTTAAAATGCATCTATTCTATTCGGCTCAACTACACCATGTGGTAGTGAGTTCCACATTCCCACCATTCTCTGGGTAAAGAAGTTTCTCCTGAATTTTTTATTGGATTTATTAGTGACGATCTTATATTTATGGTCTCTCGTTTTGGTCTCCCCCGCAAGTGGAAACATCTCCTCTACATTTATCCTATCAAACCCTTTCATAATCTTAAAGACCTCGATCAGGTCACCCCTCAACCTTCTCTTTGTCTCTATGTCCTTTGACTCACCAGCCTACATTTTCCAATAGGAGTGTCATTTACCGAGTTATGTTGATCCAAAGTGAACCCCTCAACATTTTACGGTAAACTCATTATCATAATTATGCATGTCTCTTGGTGTCGAGAGCCTATACACCCGGAATATTGCCGGTGGGTGAAATGTAAAGGGATATAGACAATTAAAGGAAAGTGTCAGGATCGGAGGACAAAAGTCCCCAGAGCCATTGGAAAGGCTCAGAAGGCATTTCAACCCATTGGCGGCCTTTACCAAAGCCGGCGTGAAGAGGGCGAAGGAATGACCGGCAAACATGAAGTGAAAGGAAACCCAAAGTACAGGCAAATGAGGACGCAGCCCATCAGCCCAGCAGAACAGCACTCAACCCCCTGAAACCAAAGTGGTGCTGCGTGAAGTGGTCCCAATTCTTGACTCCCCACAGCACCATTCGCATAGTTCAGCACCGCGGGACGCCCACAGAGAGATGGGGATAGGATTCAGGCCGTACAATCCACTGCCCCCTATCCTGCTGGAGGTGTGCTAGCAGCTCCGTGGTGTCCCAGACCCTCCGGATATGGTCCCTCACAGTCGTTGCCAGGTAGAAGTGACAATGCCCTGCATGTACGTTTGGCGGCATCGTGGCAGGTGCAGCCAGTCAGGCTCTGCCAGCTGTTGATTACACCCCCCGTGCCCGCTTTCATGCAGTGCCACTTAAAACACGGCCTACTCTGATCGGAGTGCTTCTGAGGAGCCGTCCAACATTATGGGAAGTCAAACTTCACCTGTTTTAGTGGTTCCTTCAGGGATCCCATCCCAGCTTCCTTTGAGGTTTGAAAGCTTCTCAGGCCTTTGTCAAACTGGACGTCAATTATGAAGAGTTTTGAGGGAAACAGTTAAAAAAAACTTGAAGGGGAACGTCTCTAAAACATACTCAGAGTCCGAGTAATAAGCCAATGAATAAGGGATGTTTCACACTAGTGAACGATATACAACTCCTGCACGCATATATATATATATAAAACCTATATATATATATAAAATAGTTCAGTCACCCCCTGCCCATGGAGTGAATTCCATCTTTAATGACTATCTTCCGTATATTTCATATTTCATGAACAGTTTTGATAGAGTAAATAAGGAGAAACTGTTTCCACTGGCAGGAGGGTCGGTAACCGAAGGACACGGATTTAAGGTAATTGACAAAAGAACCAGAGGGGAGATGAGGAGAATTTTTTTTTACGCGCTGCCTGAAAGGCCGGTGGAAGCAGATTCAATAATAGCTTTTGAAAGGGAATTGGATAAATACTTGAAGGGGAAAAAATTGCAGGGCTATGGGGAAAGGGCAGGGGGCCGGGATAGCTCTTTCAAAGAGCCGGCATAGGCACGATGGGCCGAATGGTCGTCTCCTGTGCTTGTATAATTCTGTGTGAGTATCAGTGGATTTGCACCAGGTGCCTCCTGTGCAGCCTGACTTGTCTGGCATCCGCCGCATTGATTCTGCTCTTGAGTACGAGAACTTAGAGTCGTCCCCTTAATACCAGTAAATGCTTGAATCAATGTTGTAATTCGGCAACTGGTTAGATGCAGATTGAGGTCAGGCAGTCTGCAAGATGGAACAGTGAGCTGCTGCATGTAAAGTTATTTTCAAGCTTAACAAATCTAGGTATTCCTTTCTCATTTGATGCTGGATTAGGTATATCCTAACAACAATTAAAATGTAAGAACAACACAGGTTTCAAGCCTAGGCTCCTACTTATTGCTAATTATGTTGCTGATGTCACCTGAAAGTGGGATAATTTACATCGTTATAGTGTGCGTTTACAAACAAAGATTAAAATACTCTTCACTTAATTGTGATTTAACTTGGTGAAATTCGGGACGTTTTACTACGTTTAAAGGTGCTATATAAATGCAAGTTGTTGCTGTTGTTGATAACAGTGCCCCTTTAAGATGGGGAGGAGGGGGCCGCGATTATTGATGGCAGGGCCCCACCTTTAAGTTAAGCCCGCTGGTACAAAGAGACATATTTCTAAATTGGCAAAATATATTTAGCACTCAAAGGGTTAATGTAGCACAATGAGAGTGATGCTGGGAAGGGATTAAAATATTATAATGTAACAACTGGCTCGATAGTCTGGTCTCCCCTCTGTCTGAGTGGCTAAGCCCTGTATTAAACCTGGACCTTGGAATAAAAGGCCAGCGCTCATTAATATCACACATATCCCTTTGATTCGAAAACTTATTGCTCTATCACAATTTCTTTCTGTTTTAACCCCTTACTAGTTCTAGGTTTCGTTTTTTTTTTAAATAAAAGTTCCCCTCTTCTCTCCTGATTCGGGCTGGTTCCACAGGCACGGTTAACCCTCCGGTACCTTTCCCAAGACACCATTCTTCACGAGTGAGCTTTCATAAGAAGCGCCGCCAGCCTATTCGACTATGGGGTGCATCACAGTGGAGCCCTATCCTGTCCTCACGTGATGTCTGACCTTTCTGGCTGGGTGGGGGGTGGGTGTCGATAAATATCGATCAGGAGAAGGAACACCAATTTATTTCCTCCGCCCCCCCCCCGCCTTGCCCGGATGGTCTGAGGGAAATTTTAGCCCCCACCCCCACTGCCTTCCAGATGTTGCCAGCTGACACAGCACAGACCAGGCATCGAATCTGGGACCTTTCTGGTCTCTGCCACCCAGTGCAGTCACCGTCAGTCGAGTTAATTGGTTAAGCCTTGGACGGAATGCTTTTAGTTTAGCGTCTTCACGTGTGCCTCAAACTTGCACAGAAATTTTACTGCTTGTTCAAACGTGTTAGTTTCCCAGGGTTTTGTTGCATGTTATTGATGAAGCCCAGTTTCATGCACGAGTGTCACGGGGCATCAGAGCTCGTGGTTAATCACGTGGCATTTCTTGATCTCGGCCTGGGCGATTGGGATAGTTGGGTGGGGGGGGAGGAGCGGGGAGGATGAGCTCGGACCTGGTACTTTCCCAGAATGGGCAAGGGGAAGAAGGGAGCATCAAATGCCCCCAACTCCAAGCCCCCTTGCTTACCTCTCAGCGGACAAGGTGCATCCATTGGAACAAGCCCTCTGCCAGACCTGTGACCAGAGGAACTTTATGTAGCATAGAATGTACAGCACAGAAACAGGCCATTCGGCCCAACTGGTCCGTGCTGGTGTTTATGCTCCACATGAGCCTCCTCCCTCCCTACTTCATCTCACCCTATCAGCATATCCTTCTATTCCTCTCTCCCTCATGTGTTTATCTAGCTTCCCCTTAAATAGATCGATGCCATTCGCCTCAACTACTCCATGTGATAGTGAGTTCCACATTCTCACCACTCTCTGGGTAAAGAAGTTTCTCCTGAACTACCTATCGGATTTATTGGTGTGCTCTAGTTTTGGACTCCCCCACAAGTGGAAATATCTTCTGTACGTCTACCCTACCAAACCCCTTCAAAATATCAGGTCACCCCTCAGCCTTCTCTTTTCTAGAGAAAAGAGTCTCAGCCTGTTCGGCTTCTCCTGGTAGTTATGATCTTTCTGGTATCATCCATGTAAATCTTTTTTGCACCTTCTCCAGTGCTTTTTGCAACTGAAGAAATTATTTTAAAAAAAACAACTTTAAACAAGTTATTGGTTGTTTGGTACGGTGAGAACCAGGGTCAATTTGGAATTTAATGATATTATTTCCATACTGCCAGGAGATTGCCTGATTTTTTTTTTTGAAATCACAGTTTCCTTTTTGTCGTTCCCCTCTCGTTCCAAGATCCAGAGGTAAGAAAGAAGTAATGCTTTCAGTGAACTTATCTAATGCGGTGTGGGAGCTGAGGGGGAGCAGCAGGGCCTGCTCAGATGGACGACTCACTGGCGCCATCGTGACATCGTGTTACTTTATGATCTGAGACAATTGGCACCTCTGTTTGGCTGAGAATCGGTTTAGTGGACAATTAGTCTCCTGTGTACGGCTGGAACTAATTGTTTTCTGGTTTCCTGGGCTCTACCTACTCCCGTCCTTTCACACACCTGTATCAACCGTACACAGACCGCTGGGTTTCTCGCTACTGAATTGGGAACTATTGTGGACTTTTATTTTCTTCTGTTTTTGTTTTTGGTTCTTTAATTTTCTCCCCTTCTGACTCTTAACGGGCAGGGGGTCGAGTGGGCATTCATCGTGCGTGGATGCTGGCAAGCTATTTAACTATGGAAGGCATCACAACAAGCCCGCTCCTGTTCTGGCCAGCAATCTTACACTTCACAGCTGGCTAATAATCAGGAGCAGGAAGCCTGGCTTGTGTTTTGTTATTGTAAGCGCCCATCTCTAGCCCAGGGGAACTGAGGCTAATTATAGCATCCCTAAAGTTGCCCCAAGTGAGATCAGTGAACTCAACGCAGACCAGGGATTGGACCTGCTGCGTTTTTGCACTGTCTGGCTCAGTACCTCACTGAATCGCTGCGGGAGTGATGATTTATGTATTTTTTTTGTGTCATTGATTTTTAGTGATATCAAATTCAGTTCCATGTATCCCAGTAAACAGTTATTGAATATTGCTTGATCCCATCGCTGATCTGTCACCTGCAGCAAACACTCGGATGCTGGCCCACAATCTCTCTCATTCTTTCTCCCCTAAACTTCTCACCCATCTTGTCCCCAAAGGAGCCAACTGTCCCCTGGTACCTTAACCAAGTAACTGTTCTTCATGAGTCTTGATGGTGAATGTTGGCAGGCTAATCAACAACGGGGTGCATCACACCCATGCTTGATACTGTCCTTACTCAATGTCCACACGCTTGGTAGACTGGTGTCACTGGACGTTGACCAGGAGCAGAATCCCGGACTGATTTCTTTTTTTCCTCTCCTTCCCTAAGCTAAGGATGTGTCGAGGCCAATTCCAGCACAGCTACCTCCACCCCTGGCGAGATCAGCCAACTCAGCACAGGCCATGGATCAAACCTCACAGGTCCGTATAGCTCAGTTCCTGACTGGGAAGTGCACTTCATCAGCTGAGATATCGGTGGTGCTGGAATCGGTTTCAACAACAATTCCACCCCCCAATAAATCACCTCCCAGTGACCTCTACCTTACACAAAACCATCTACCTGCAACAGAATATCCTCAAGACTGTCCCTTCAGCAGGTTGAAGGGGCCGCTCTTTGGCTTCAGTTGTCTATCCCTGGATGTTATTAAAAGTCTTCCTTTGTTCTTCACACAAGCTGTAGTTTATTTATTTTTTGTTCTGATCAGCGATATGGTTTTGATCAGATCAATCTTCGACCTTGGCTGGCTCTGAATTCTTCCAATATTGTTTTTTCACACCCACTGGCCGGGGGGGGGGGGGACACAGAAAGCCTCCCGGCCAATTGGACTCTAATTTGGTGTAGTGCGCCCTGGAATGCTGCAGGATCCCTCAGGCTTGCCTATCGGCAGGTTTCTTTTGGAAAAGAAAATTGGAAATCTTTCCTGAGTTATTGTTGTGAAAGGAGATTCCACTGCACTTTGCAAAACAAAGTTCAACTTCCTTAAAAGATTTGGTTTAAAGATACAGCATTTCTTTTTTTTTTAAATGAAGCTTATAAAATTTGATGGTCTTTCTGCCACATTCCATGACCAAGATTATTTAAACTACATTGAAGTTTGCGACAAGATTGGTAATCGTATGTAAAATGAAGGAAGCTGCTTTTGAGCATCGGAGTGTTTTATAACCAGATTTAGATGATGTGCGCGTTCCATGGGAGAAATGGGGGTGAGAGGGAGCTTTCTGTAGGGGGCGTCTAACCATTCCCATTCTCTTCCACTCTGATCCCAGTCTGGGCGGGGAGTATTCCCAACTCTTCTGCAGGCCTCCCTGGAGACGATAGAGGCGTATTCTGATGTGAACCTACCAACAGCTAAGAGAGAATGTGCTGGTAACAGAGTGCGAGAGGCACAGGGAGCTGACTGCTCAAGAAAACATGGTTCAGAGTCCCAAGCTTGTCGAGTTTCTTGTTTTTAATTCTGGGTTAATGCTTTCCTCTCTGCTTAGAGTAAAGAAACAAAAGAACTTGCATTTCTATATCACCTTCCATGACCTCGGGATGTCCCAAAGCGCTTGAAGTAATTTTGAAGTGTGGTCACTGTTGTAATGTAGGAAACGCGGCAGCCAATTTACGCACAGCAAGATCCCACAGACAGCAATGTGATAATGACCAGATAATCTGTCGATTGAGGGATAAATATTGGCCAGGGCACTGGGGAGAACTCCCCTTCTTTACGAAATAGTGGCTGTGGGATCTTTTACGTCCATCTGAGAGGGCAGACGGGGCCTCGGTTTAACGTCTCATCCGAAAGTCAGCCTCGATTTTGTGCTCAAGTCTCTGGAGTGGGACTTGAACTCACCACCTTCTGACTCAGACGAGATTTACCTGGAGCAATTCACCTGGAACTCCAATGTTTCTTTTTGGAATATTCAGCAATGCTTGAAGGTTTTTTTCTCCTGGTCAGGGGCCGAATGATTCTATTGCTCTCCTGATAGTCATGCTGCACTTTTAATGTGAAAACTGCTGTCGTATTGACTCAGAAATCATACTATGACTGTGGTTCTGAGATGTTATGAGTGTGCTTTGATTTTTGGCGAGCAATGGGAGGTCACCTTACTCTGCTTTGGCTTCACACTAACAGCAGTATAACTACAAGAAGTGTGATCTATCTCTCAACTTTTACAAAAGGGAAAATGAGCCGTATGGTCCAGGAAGTACCTGAGAGCGATGCCTTGTTCTCGAGTTAGCTGAGGTGGCGTTAGAGCAGTGACAATTACCCTCGGCCCTCCCGGGCTAGGATTGGGAAATGCAAAGTCCATGGGCGGACACTGAGCGAGGACTAAGTTGAGATCAGCCCCGTCCACCCCTTGGGCAAGTACAACAACTCGCATTTATATAGCGCCCTTAATGTAGGAAAACGTCCCAGGGCGCTTCACTGGAGCGATTATCAAACACAATTTGACACCGAGCCACGTAAGGAGATATTAGGACAGGCGACCAAAAGCTTGGTCAAAGAGGTATGTTTTAAGGAGTGTCTTAAAGGAGGAGAGAGAGGCGGAGAGATTTAGGGAGGGAATTCCAGAGGTTAGGGCCTAGGCAGCTGAAGGCACGGCCGCCAATGGTGGAGCGATTAAAATCAGGGCTGCGCAAGAGGCCAGAATTGGAGGAGGGCAGAGATCTGGGAGGGTTGTAGGGCTGGAGGAGGTTACAGAGATAGGGAGGGGCGAGGGCCGTGGAGGGATTTGAAAACAAGGATGAGAATTTTATAACTGAGGCGTTGCCGACACTGGGCTCACGCGTGATGAATGGTGAATTGGACAAAGTACTGCAGGTTGACTGGGCGATGTGGGACTGTACCCCCGTGCCTTACTTCAGGAGAGGAGGAGAAGGCACGTTGCTATGTTCCTAATAAGCACTTCAAATAAAACGAGCCTTTATATGTATTTTTTTTTTAAAAAAAGCAAATCTGAAATGTAATAATTTGATCGTACGCAGGTATCTAGAGGGTTAAAAACAGAGTGGAGAACTGGAGGAGAAAAAGCCTCTTGACAGCTGGCTTGCTGTTGGTAAAAATTAACTGAGGCAGCGAGTCTGAGGGGTGTGCACTTTGAAAGCATAATGAATCATTTTCTTTGGTAAATCTGGCAAACATCAAACCTGTTCCTGCGGCCCCTTCATTTGGGTGAACCCTCTGTGACACATCAAATTTAATGAGATTGCACAGAGTCGGAATCTAGGACAGAGGCAGTGCTGTGCGCTGCAAAGTCCCAGAGCACTTAAGAACCAATAGAAGTTCTCTCTCATTCTCTCTCTCTTTCCCTTTCTAAATATATCTGCTCGAGGAAAAAAAAAACCTCTTTGTCTTTCGGAATTACTACGGACTGTTCTGCTTTTTGTGGAGACATTATTGAGCCAATCCCCCACCCCCCCCGTCTGAGGCTGTTGTTTGACAGCCTGTGGAGCATCATGGGATGTGCTTTCCTTGCTTCATTCAGATTCCGCAGAGGAGTAATCCATCTGACCTCACTGAGCATGCTCAGAAACCTAATGATGCAGTCGTACTCCAGTGTAAACCTGGTCTGGAGCAAGATTCCAAAAACCCTATTTATTAATTTTATCCTTTCCCTGTCTGAAGACGCTGGGATACAGCTGGTCTCGCACCAAGTCCCGTTCACCCCATCGCCCCCCCCCTGTGCTCGCTGACCTACATTGCCTCCCGGTTCAGCAACACCTAGAGTTTAAAATTCTGATCCTCGTTTTCAGATCTCTCCATGGCCTCGTCCCCTCCCTATCTCTCTAACCTCCTCCAGCCCTACAACCCTCCGAGATCTCTGCGCTCCTCCAATTCTGGCCTCTTGTGCATCTCCGATTTTCACCACTCCACTATTGTTGGCCGTGCCTAAGCTTAGGCCCTAAGCTCTGGAATTCCCACCCTAAACCTCTCCTCCTCTCTCCTCTTTTATGATGTCCCTTCAAACCTACTTCTTCAACCAAGCTTTTGGTCACCTGTCCTAATATCTCCTTTTGTGGTTCAGTGTCAAATTTTGTTTGCTAATCGCTCCTGTGAAGCACCTTGGATCGTTTCACTACGTTAAAGGTGCTATACAAATACAAGTTGTTGCTATTGATAGATACTGTGAATATCTTGGGGCATGTTTAGCCTTTGTAAGTCTGATTTGCGGCCCTTGGTCTGGATCCCATCCTATTTGCCCCACCCAATGGGCTGTTTGGACAATCCCGCTACTGGTCCTTCAATATGGCCGCCATCCTTTTGAGGAGCACAGGTTTGAGAATTCCGGAAGATGGTGCAAGACATTGGAGGATTTGCTCTTTGCCGGTCAGCTTGATATTATGGGCTGATTGGTCATTGGAAAGGCCTGTTCATTCTATTGGTCAATTGTGTGTGCCGTTTGGCCGGTAAAACGATAGAATGTTCAAGTTTTCTCCGAGTGAAAATCCTTCAGCAATCTGTTCTGACAGCTGAGGAAAGATGAGGTGTGAACATGTGACCTGGGGGAACTGGGAACATTACAGGAAGATGCCTGAAGGAAAGAGACCGAGAAGTAAGTAGAATGAATTCCGCTATTTTTTGTGGGAGAAGGTGATGCGTGTATTTTTTCCGCTGGTTGGCTCCTGTAGACTCTCTGCACTACACAGCCCCTCTGCCCAAGGTTAAAGACTCCCTACAGCAAGTAGCTGCCATTTCATCCCAAACAGGAGAGATCCAGTACTGGAAAATTCAGTGCAAGACTGTTCCTGAATACTCCAATCTCCGATTGAGACTGAGTGCTGGAAAGCTTGCCGAACAACATAGAAAGTTCTGGAACCTGATGTGGTTGTGAGGACGTAACTAAGATATGACGTTGGTCTCCACCCTAGCTCCTTGGAGAACGTGCATGGTACAAAGCTAACAAATCAGCAACAACCAAACTTTAGAGGGCTAGTCTGTGGAAACAAATGTCGACAATCTAGATCAGTAAAGTAGCTGGGCAGACTCTCAGTACCCAGTGCAGGATAAAACAGCTCATGTTACTAGATTGACGTTTATGAATTTCTGCTGGTATTTTAAGTATGTATGTATGGTCGTGTTATTGTTAATAAGTACACAGAGTTACCCTTACAGTGTGTCTGCGAGCTGAGACCTGGGGCTAATCACTGCTTGGGATTGTAACCCTCAACCGTAAGTTGGTGAGCACTCTGTGAGCTAGCATTAGTAGGATGAACAGGTGGCGACAGATAGCTAGGTTTTGAATGTGGTACCTTTAGAATGGGGAAATGGTCCTGTCAAGTCCTAAAATGTCAAAAAGAAGTGGGGCTTTGTGTGAACGAAAACACATGAAAGAGATATAATTCGGGACAGGGAGGCGCAACAAAATCCAACTAATACAGTACCGAACAAAAGTGAACTTTAAAAACTATCCTCCACAGTGGCCAGAACCTCATTCCACACTAAGAGCCTCGCAGGGAACACATAGGGCAGCTGAAGCGGTTGATTGTGAGATGACGATGACACAGTGTAGCCGTTAGCCCCGTCTAAGCCGAGGCTTAGAAAGAGGGAGAAGGCCAAGACCATGCCTCTCCCAGCATGCATTGTGCCAAGCAGACATTCCAGCCTGTCTGGAAATCTGGGAATGTGTCACTCACTTTGATCCATTTGTGACCATTCCAGTGAGAGGGAAAAAAAAAAGCTTCGGACCTAAAACAAGGCCCAAATCCTGCCAGCTTCTTAGGAATTTGAGGCCCGAGTTTGTAAACGAGTAACAAGGCGTCAGTGAAACAGGCAGATTGAGTGTTCTCCATGTTAGCCCTTAACCCTCATGCTGAATAAAATGAAACTTTGCACGGCAGAAGACGCAAGCAGTTCGAAGCTTAGAGAAAGGACAGAGGGGGAAAATTAGACTTCAGTGCACCTGTGTTTTGGGCAGAAAATTAGCATGGCGGTGGTGGGGGGAGAGGGGGAGGGAGAGGGACAAATTAGCATGGGGGGGGGGAGCGGCCTTTCGCCCCTGATTTACCCCAGAAGCTGCCAATATGGCAGCCGGCAACTTCCAAGTGTCCAGGGCATGCGAATAAAACAGGCGTTGGGTGCCTTGAATATGCCAATCGGGGGAAACGCCGGTTTTAGGACCCAGTCGTCAACTGGGCAGAGCTTGGGCAGTGCCGGCTTCGCCCGGTTGTTCCGGGTCACCCAGTAGTCCTTAAAGGGTCACTAGAAGCCGCCGACACAAAGGGTAAGCAAATATTTTGGGGGTAGAAATTTGTCTCGGGCAATATCGCATTGGCCGCCCGTTATACGCCCGACCTGATATTCGTTCAATGGGGGGGGGGCAGGGATTATAACGGGGGGGGGGGGTATAATGGGGGGGTGGGGGGAGAGGAGTATAACGGGCAGCAGATGCAACACCATCCAGGACACATTCCTCCCCCCTTGTAGTCTCATTTCTGTTGAACCAGGAGAATCAGAAAATCTAGGCTGACACTTTAGTGCAGCACTGAGGGAGCGCTGCACTGTCGGAGGTGTCGTCTTTTGGATGAGACGTTAAACTGAGGCCCTGTCTGCCCCCTCAGGTGGACGTAAAAGATCCCACGGGCACTATTTTGAAGAAGAGCAGGGGAGTTCTCCCCGATGCCCATATTTATCCCTCAATCAACATCACTAAAAAAAACAGATGATCTGGTCATTTATTACATTGCTGATTGTGGGATCTTGCTGTGCACAAATTGGTTGCCGCGTTTCCTACATCACAACAGTGATTATACTTCCAAAGTACTTCATTGGCTGTAAAGCGCTTTGGGACGTCCTGAGGTCATGAAAGGTGCTGTAGAAATGCCTTCCAGGTCTGTGTTTTTCTTATTTCAAAATATGCTTTATTTCATAAAATTTAAAGATACAAACAGTTCAAATAGAGGGCACAAAATGCAGCGCAGCCGTCCAAAGCAATACAGCGCACATCGTATACACTGATCTCATTGTTACAATTTTAAAAATACAGTACATATTTTCTAATACATTCTGTACAATACAAGGTGGGGGGGGTGGGCCTTACACGGTGGCCTTTCCCCATAGAGCCTTTGTGCAGGTCGCACCTCGCCTCAGTGCGTCCCGCAGCATCTACTCCTGGACCTTGGAGTGCGCCAGTCGGCAACACTCGGTCGCGGACAGCTCCTTCAGCTGGAAGACCGGCAGGTTTCGGGCGGACCAAAGGGCCTCCTTCACCGAGCTGATGGTCTTCCAGCCGCAGGTGATGTCTGTCTCGGTGTGCGTCCCGGGGAACAGCCCGTAGAGCTCGGCGTCCTGTGTTACCGAGCTGTTGGGGATGAACTGGGACAGATACCAACACATCTCTCCCCAAACCGTCTGCGTGAGGGGGGCAGCCCATCAGGAGGTGGGTGACGGTCTCCTCCCCGCCGTAGCACTGAGATTCCGTGTGTGTGGGAAGGACCGCACTGGGAGGGTCCTTCTCACCACCATCCAGGCTACATCCTGGTGCCTGTTGGTCAGTTCATGACTCCTCCAGGGAACTGAGTGGGAGTCAGGTATCCTACTGTAAACTCCTATTATATACACAGTGTAGCCTAGTCCAGGAGAGAGTGACGAATAGTACAGGAATACAATCTGATATACTTTCCCTTTAACTTGTAAAAATAAACCTTTTGTTTATTTAAATGTATGCTCATTATATAAATATCATTGTACCTCTGATCGGGAGGAACAGTCCTGTAATTTTTTTTATCATTGGTTTTATTTGCATAATTTATTCAGGTTTATTAGGAACTAATTTCATCCTCCATTCTCTCCACAGAACTGCCTCAGTTAATAGTCTGAAAATAGCAGAATTGTAATAATTTGTCATAGGGTTGATGTAAATTAATGTCTGCGTGACTGGTGTAAATAAACTCTTTTAAATCTGTTGGTTCAGGCAGGAAATGAGGCGGGGGTTGTGTTAGCGGAAGGCTCTGTATTGGCACTGACTGGATTCATTTGCATTCAAAAACAACAACAATTTGCATTTATATAGCGCCCTTAACATAGTAAAACGTCCCAAGGCGCTTCACAGGTGCGATTATCAAATAAAATTTGACACCGAGCCACATAAGGAGATATTAGGACAGGTGACCAAAAGCTTGGTCAAAGAGGTGGGTTTTAAGGAGGAGAGAGAGGAGGAGAGGTTTAGGGAGTGAATTCCAGAGCTTAGGGCCGAGGCAGCTGAAGGCACGGCCGCCAATGGTGGAGTGATTTAAAATCGGGGATGCACAAGTGGCCAGAATTGGAGGAGCGCAGAGATCTCGGAGGGTTGTAGGGCTGGAGGAGGTTACAGAGATAGGGAGGGGGCGAGGGCCATGGAAGGATTTGAAAACAAGGATGAGAATTTTAAAATCGAGGCGTTGCTGGACCGGGAGCCAATGTAGGTCAACGAGCGCAGCGGGTGATGGGTGAACGGGACTCGGGGCGAGTTAGGATACGGGGCAGCAGAGTTTTGGATGAGCTCAAGTTTACACAAGTTCTTGTTAATGTCAGGAGTGACGGGGAGCTAGAGATCTGAACTCACTCCGTGACATTATCAAAAGGCACTGAAGTGCTTCCCCTTTAGTTTAGTGGGTAAATGCACTGCCGGTGTGTACTGAGGTGTACAGGCCAGAGGTCATAGCTTCAAGTTCCACTGAGTTGGCTGACCTCAGCCAAGGCAGCAATGGTACATTTAGCTTCAGTGTCCCAGGATAGCAATTGGGGGAGGGGGGTGGCCTTGTGGGAGGGTGAAATGAGCCTGCTCCTGACTGGCATCCAATGCATCCCTGCTGGAAGGTGTGCCTGTATGCGGAAGTTGGGTTAAGCTTAGTTGCGATGCACTCCCTCCCCCAGGCTCCTACATAGAATTACATGGAATCTTTAGCGCAGAAACAGGCCATTTGGCCCATCTGCTCTATGCCTGTACTCCACACAAGCCTAATCCCACTCTAATTACCTCTTCCCACCCTGCCCCCCCCCCCATACCCCTCTATTCCGTCCTCCCTCGTGCATACATCAAGCCTCTCCTTAAATACATCAATGCTCTCTGCTCCAACCACTCTGTGTGGTGACGAGTTCCACGTTCTCACCACTCTCTATGTAAAGAAATGCCTCCTAAATTCTTTATTTGCTCTGTCGGTGACTATGGCATATTTATGCCCCCTTGTTCTGGACTCCCCCACAAGTGTAAACAGTTTCTCCGCATCCACCCTATCGAACCCCTTCATCATTTTAAAGACCTCTGTCAGGTCTCCTCAGTCTTCTCTTTTTTTCCAGAGAAAAGAGTCCCATTCTGCTCAATCTTTCCTGATAGCTGCATCCACTCAATTCTTAAATCTTTTCTGCACTTTCTCTAATGCTTCGATATCCTTTGACCCACCCGGATAGGAGGTATCCAAACATGTGGTCTCCCTATCTCTGTAATGTTTTACAGCCCTACAACCCTCCGAGATCTCTGCGCTCCTCCAATTCTGGCCTCTTGCGCATCCCCGATTTTCATCGCTCCACCATTGGCGGCCGTGCCTTCAGCCGCCTGGGCCCTAAGCTCTGGAATTCCCTCCCTAAACCTCTCCGCCTCTCTCTCCTCCTTTAAGATGCTTCTTAAAACCTACCTATTTGACTGAGGTCACCACCTAATATATCCTTATGTGCCTCGGTGTCAAATTTTGTTTGATTACGCTCCTGTGAAGCGCCTTGGGATGTTTTACTACGCTAAAGGCATTGTTGTTGTAAATGCCAATCAGTCAGTCGGCTGATTTGAACTCGCTGCATGGAACAGCGCATTAACACGCAAAGCACTGACCGAACATGTCAAAACAAAATAACATGTCAAAACAAAACAACATAAATCTGGTGAAGGACATTCCTCGATGTCATGCCACATGTGGGGATTATCCAGTCGAAATACAGGGGGTGCTAAACTGTCATGTAGAAAGGCACGAATTAATCAAGGACAGTCGACATGGATTTGTTAAGGGAAGGTCGTGTCTGACTAACTTGATTGAATTTTTTGAGCAGGTAACAAGGAGGGTCGATGAGGGTAACGTGTTTGATGTAGTGTACATGGATTTTAGCAAGGCTTTTGACAAGGTCCCACATGGCAGACTGGTCAGAAAAGTAAAAGCCCATGGGATCCAAGGGAAAGTGGCAAGTTGGACCCGAAATTGGCTCAGTGGCAGGAAGCAAAGGGTAATGGTCGATGGGTGTTTTTGTGACTGGAAGGCTGTTTCCAGTGGGGTGCCACAGGGCTCAGTACTGGGCCCCTTGCTTTTTGTGATATATATTAATGATTTGGACTTAAATGTAGGGGGCATGATTAAGAAGTTTGCAGATGATACAAAAATTGATTGATAGTGAGGAGGAAAGCTGTAGACTGCAGCAAGATATCAATGGACTGGTCAGGTGGGCAGAAAAGTGGCAAATGGAATTCAATCCAGAGAAGTGTGATGCAATGCATTTGGGGAAGGCAAACAAGGCAAGGGAGTACACAATAAATGGAAGGATGCTGAAAGGTGTAGAGGAAGTGAGGGACCTTGGAGTGCATGTTCACAGATCCATGAAGGTAGCAGGACAGGTAGATAAGGTGGTTAAGAAGGCATATGGAATACTTTCCTTATTAGCCAAGGCATAGAATATAAGAGCAGGGAGGTTATGCTGGAACTGTATAAAACACCGGTTAAGCCACAGCTTGAGTACTGTGTACAGTTCTGGTCACCACATTACAGGAAGGATGTAATTGCACTAGAGAGGGTACAGAGGAGATTTATGAGGATGTTGCCAGGGCTGTAGAATTTTAGCTATGAGGAAAGTTTGGATAGGCTGGGGATGTTTTCTTTGGAACAGAGGAAGCTGAGAGCTGATTTAATTGAGGTGTATAAAATTATGAGGGGCCTAGATAGAGTGGACAGGTAGGACCTATTTCCCTTAGCAGAGAGGTCAATAACCAGGGGGCATGGATTTAAAATAATTGCTAGAAGGATTAGAGGAGAGCTGAGGAAAAAAAGTTTCACCCAGAGGGTGGTGGGGGCCTGGAACTCACTGCCTGAAAGGGTGGTAGAGGCAGAAACCCTCAACTCATTTAAAAAGTACCTGGATGTACACTTGAAGTGCTGGAAAGTGCAATTAGGCTGGATAGCTCTTTCTGGGCCAGCACAGACACGATGGGCCGAATGGCCTCCATCTGCTGTAAGTTTTCTATGTTTCTATTTCCTGCAGCAAAAACAATCTGACCTCCTTTTGCCAATGGTGTACTTTAGCAATTTCATTACGTCCTTCAGGCCTTAAATAAAGGTTTAATTATTCATCCATTCTGGGATTTTGGAACATCTGAAGCTCTGCGTTGCTTATGGCAACCGTCATCAGCATCATCGTGTTCTCATTTAGAAATGCTCGGCGCCTTCTCATGAGTTGTCTCTGTCATGGGGTTTATCTTAAAGCTGCTCTTTTAACATTCCTTGATTGGCAAGTAGCTCCCTTGTGATTCAAATAATGTTGGTAACTTTCTGCTTCCCGGGGACTAAAATCTCTCCAGGCCCCCCCGGCTTTGTTGGCATGCGGGCTCGCTGCTCGCCCAACCCCCCATCCAATCGGTAAAATCATCCACCATACTCATTCCACCACAGGTCGTTGGATAGTGATCAGAAGTGGAAATCCCGGCTCGAGGTCCCAGAGGTAACTGCAGCATCTCTTCAACCCAATGAAGACGTGCCAACAGCGCAGAGAAAAGATCGAACGTTCGACCTCCTGGGACTGTCCGGCTGAGCGTCACAGGGTGAGAGGGATGTTAGTGTTAGTAATGAAACTCTTCCTGTTTCAGGCACCCCGTGTGTCAGCATCAAGCCATCCCCGGACATGCACCGCACAGCCAGATGCAGAGTAAAGCTCCCTCTGGACTACCCCAGCGACGGGCCTCCGCCCCGACCCCAAAGAGCATCCCCTACCGCACCAGTGTGACATTCCCGCGCCCCCCGCCTCCCACATTTCCCACACAAGCCATCCTGTGGCCTCTTTGAGTGGGGTTCCCGTTAGAAATTGGATCCAGACTGACCATCACCCATTCGGACCTGTGTCCCTTTGATTCCAGAATTCTTTGAAAGCACATTGAAAATGCCTTGTAAGTTTCTTTTGGGTAAAAAATGAAATGCTGAATTATTTTAGATATTTAGTTTAGGCACAGATCATTTGTTTATTAATCATAACCTTTCAGAATTCAGACCATATTAGATTTTTCAGTCTGGTGTTAAGAAAAATGACAGTGTGACACCTACATAGAATTACATAGAATTTACAGCACAGAAATAGGCCATTCGGCCCAACAGGTCTATGCTGGTGTTTGTGCTCCACACATGGCTCCTCCCACCTTTCTCCATCTCACCCTATCAGCACATCCTTCTACTCACTGAACATAATATAACAAAATTTGAGAACTATACAAAACCACAAATGGGCTCAGATTCGAGGCGGTTACCCTGGTGACCAGGGCAAAGCCCACTGTAGGACTTAGGCTGTACAGACTAGAAGGTCCCAAACTCAATCTACTGAGTTAAATTATTTGATCTTAGCCAGGGGGCGTACAATTAGCCTCAATGAAAACAAGTGAGATTGAATAACCTGTGGAGGGTAATAGGGTTCAAATGGGAGGTTGACCCCCAGTTTTGAAATGGTTTGTAATTTGGAGTCGTCATAAAACACACAGACCTGAGGCAGCATACAAAGGCAAAACCCAGAGTGAGTGGAAGAGGTTGCTAATGCCTCAAACAATGAAGAAGGTAACGTTTTTTTTAACACAGGTACTTTTGTAAGAAGAACAGATTGCAGATTATCCTGCTGGATAATACGAGTCCAGTTTCAAAGCTTTCATCAATGCTTCCCCACTGTACTGAAATAATGCTGAAACGTTCCTGCGATGAGGATCCTGTTGCAGGGTACTTGCAGTCGGGATCACAGTCTCCTCTGACCAGCAAAGCCTGGTAAATTGAAACTAAATGACAGGTGTAGGTACTCCAGTGTCCTAATCGCATCCAAATGTGATCTGACAAAGGCAGCTTTGAGGAGAGACAGGTTACAGTAAAGGGTGGAGGGGGATAATTTTACAGTAACTGGGCACTTTCCAGCATTCCTGTGGTGGATAACAGTGCGGCCTGTGTTTTTATGTTAAACCTTTCCATAACCTCTTTGTTTGCTCCCAGCCCCTGTGTACCAATATTCTCAGGCACAGTGTTGTCCAGTTCCCAGAAGCGTTAAGCTTGGAATCTGGGGGACACCAACAACCCATTGGGCTTTCAAGCCCGTAATTATTTTTTTGGCTCCTTCTCAAAATTCCTCCCAAAAACCCATGTGCTTCAGAAAAATTCTTAAATGTGTACACATTTTTTTTAGAAAAGTCCCTGCAGGCTTCCATATTTGGATTTCTTACACCAGGTGTGGTGTCTTAAGCAATGAGATAGATTACTGATATAACTGTGTTGATGTCGATCTGCTTTTTATTTGAGGAGGAAGAAAAAGAAAGAAAGGGCTTGAATTTATATAGCGCCTTTCACATCCTCAGGTGCCCTGAAGTGCTTTACAGCCAATAAATTACTTTTGAAGTGTAATCACTGTTGTAATGTAGGAAATGCAGCAGCCAATTTGCGCACAGCAAGGTCCCACAAACAGCAATGTGATAACGACCAGGTAATCTGTTTTTAAGGGATAAATAATGGTCAGGACGCCAGGGGAGAACTCCGCTGCTGTTCTTCGAAATAGTGCCATGGGATCTTGTACGTCCACCTCAGAGGGCAGACGGGGCCTCGGTTTGACATCTTATCCGAAAGACGGCACCTCCAATAGTGTAGCACTCCCTCAGTCCTGCACTGGGAGTGTCAGCCTAGATTTTATGCTCAGGTCTCTGGAGTGGGACCTGAACCCACGACCTTCTGACTCAGAGGCCAGAATGCCGCCCACTGAGCCATGGCTGCCACCTCACACAGGCTTATGAGACGATGAAATCCATTTCCTCAGGAGGTCATAGATACTGAATTAATTGACGTATTTAAAAGGAAGACGGGTACTTACTTGGGAAGTAAGGGATATGGAGGATGGGCAGAATGTTAGGATTAAAAAGATGGCGTTGCCATGGCAATGAAAACAGCACAGCAAGTTCAATGGGCCGAATCACCTGCCTTCATTTCCATGTTTCTATGAATAGTTCAGGAACAAAGGAAGAAGACAAAACATCTTAGGGAGGAGGAATGTAATCTACTCTAAATTCAAAGTTGCTTAATTTGAATTGAAATTGTCCAAATCATAGAATCATATAGCACAGAAAGAGGCCATTCGACCCATCGTGCCTGTGCTGGCTCTTTGAAAGAACTATCCAATTAGTCCCACTCCCCACTCCCCTACTCTTTCCCCATATACCTGCAAATTTTTCCTGTTCAAGTGTTTATCCAATTCCCTTTTGAAAGTTATTATTGAATCTGCTTCCACCGTTCTTTCAGGCAGCGCATTCCAGATCATAACAACTCGTTGCGTAAAAATAATAAATTCCCTTCCTCTCCCTTCTGGTTCTTTTGCCAATTACCTTAAATGTGTCCTATGCTCTTAATAAAATTGTTTAATTCAAACTACTGGATAATTCACATTTTTTATGAGCAAAAATGACAGGAGTAGACTTTAAATTAATGAACGGGTGAGTTATTATAATACTTCAGAACATTACGTCGGTCTCTTCTGGGCTATGACCTTTAGACTACCCACCAATGACCCCAAAAAGACTTGGGGGCACATCTTAACTTTGTGCGATAGTTTGAAACCAGTGTTGGCCATTTCCATTGAAGTGAAGTGGAGAGGCGATGCGAGAAGGTGTACAGGGCACAATTTCAAAATTTGCAGATGACACAAAACTTGGAAGTGTAGTAAACAGTGAGGAGGATAGTGATAGACTTCAAGAGGACATAGACAGGCTGGTGGAATGGACGGACAAGTGGCAGATGAAATTTAATGCAGAAAAGTGCAAAGTGATACATTTCAGTAGGAAGAACGAGGAGAGGCAATATAAACTAGAGGGCACAACCCTAAAAGGGGTACAGGAACAGAGAGACCTGGAGATATATGTGCACAAATCGCTGAAGGTGGCAGGGCAGATTGAGAAAACATTTTTAAAAAAGCACACGGGATCTTGGGTTTTATAAATAGAGGCATAGAGTACAAAAGCAAGGAAGTCATGATGAACCTTTATAAAACACTGGTTCGACCACAACTGGAGTATTGTGTCCAGTTCTGGGCAGCGCACTTTAGGAAGGATGTGAAGGCCTTAGAGAGGGTGCAGAAGAGATTTACTGGAATGATTCCAGGGATGAGGGACTTCAGTTACGTGGATAGACTGGAGAAGCTGGGGTTGTTCGCCTTGGAACAGAGACGGTTGCGAGGAGATTTGATCGAGGTATTCAAAATCATGACGGGTCTAGACAGAGTAGATAGAGAGAAACTGTTCCCATTGGCGGACGGGTCAAGAACCAGAGGTCATAGATTTAAGGTGATTGGCAAAAGAACCAAAGGTGACATGAGGAAATTCTTTTTTACCCAGCGAGTGGTTAGGATCTGGAATGCACTGCCCGAGGGGGTGGTGGAGGTAGATTCAATCATGGCCTTCAAAAGGGAACTGGATAAGTGCTTGAAAGGAAAAAATTTGCAGGGCTTCAGGGAAAGGGCGGGGGAGTGGGATTAGCTGGATTGCTCTTGCATAGAGCCGGCGCGGACTCGAAGGGCCGAATGGCCTCCTTCCGTGCTGTAACCTTTCCACAATTCTATGAGATGTAAAACAGGATGCTGACTCACTATCACCGTTTTACACAAAGTCAAGATCTATCCCTAGAAGTTTCCAAATCAGTTTTTTAACTTTTCTGGCACGGTCACACTTGGCTTGTTCTCGAGTGTTGATCCATTATCTACTGCCTCCATTCCAATCCTTCTCACTTGACTGTGAAAACATTTCCAGTCTGTTATTTATAGACAGAACAAAGGCTCCTTCAACATCTGTCGTCCATTTTTTCCTGGAAGGTTTGGATGTAACCAACGGGGCCCAAGGCTATCAAACTGTGAATCCTCCTTAACTGTTTGGCCCTGAAGATGGCATCTGGGGTTAATCACACTACCCCGGAATATGACGACAGCCATCAGCCTAAAAGAAAGTAATCCCATCCACTGGCTTTGTAAAAAGAAGGAAAGAACATGCATTTATAAAACGCCTTTCACGACCTCAGGGCGTCCGAAAGAGTTTTACAGCCAATTAAGTACTTTTTTTTTTGAAGTGTCGTCACTTGTGTTGTAGGAAACACAACAGCCAATTTGCGCACAGCAAGATCCCACAAACAGCAATGTAATAATGACCAGAAAATCTGTTTTTTTACTGATGTTGATTGAGGGATAAATACTGGCCAGGACACCGGGGAGAACTCCCCTGCTCTTCTTTGAATTGTGCCAGTAGTAAATACACTACGTTTCTTAGTACTGATTCATCCAGAGAAGGTCCCAGATTTTATCCTTGGTCTATGCTAAGTTAGCTGATCTCAGCTGAGGGTGAAGGTGGAGTGCTATAATATGTCTTCAGGGTATGGGACTTCTGCCAGATGCCCCCGTCTCATCTATACCTCCCCCTCCCCTTGTTTCCTGGGTTGGGGATCATTATGTATTCATGATAGGCCCTTGGAGGGTTTCCTGCCAGCAAGCACCAGAAGAGGCGGAACTCAGGCAGCTGTAAAGAGGCCACTGGGCCCCGAACACTAGACCAATTATTTAACGAACGCCTTGGCCAAGATTGAGACCTTCAGCGGGGAAGTGATTGGATGGGGAGAGGAGGCCTCGACAAGACCCTCTCCCTCCATTTACTGTACGTGGGGCCATTCCTGTCGCTACCCAGGGCCTACCACCATGGATCAAATAGGGGAAACAGCTGGAGCAGGACAAGAAATGAGAGGCCAGTGGTGGGGGTGGTGGGAATGCTGGTTGGAAATTCAGGTCGGGGTGGTGACGCAGCCCTAGGCCTCACTGCCCATTTCCCCCCCTCCCCCCTTTTTTGCCTGATTTTGGGGGGAATAACACAGAAAGATCTACCCCAACTGTCCTTAGGAGAGGAGGGGGGGTGAAGAAAGAGCAGTGAAAATGGAGGAGGGAGTGCGAAAATCACATTTAAGAAAACTTTAACTCCATGCTGACAAAGAGGTTCTATTCCTGCATTTGATTGTTGGATTTTGTGGAGGGAATTCGCTGTTAATTGGGTTAAAATGTTGACATTTTGCAACAGAAAGGTTGCAGATAAAGCAACACTTTAAAAAAAAATTAATTTCACCTAAAATCCTCTTACCCGGTGAATGGAATATGTGAGCCTGAAGAATTCTGGGGAAATAAAATGGGTTGTCTAATTTAAGGTGATTAAAAATACAATTACATTCCCTGCGACAAAGTTTCTTGTAGCAAAAATGTTTGTTGATGAGAAACCCCGATTGCTTAATGAAAATAATTAAGTTTAAGACTCTGTTTCCGCTTTAAAAAATAAAATTAACCGCTCCTTGCCGTCACCTTTAGGTCCCTAAAGCACCTAGTCTTCCTTGGGTGAAGGGTGAGAAAGAGACCTGCTTCTGTTAACGTTGCTCTGTATCTTCCAGGAGGCTTTGCAAGAATGTACCCTAAGGGGTAACTGGGGTTGCCAACCCTCCAGGGTTGCCCTGGAGTCTCCAGGAATTGAAGATTAATCTCCTGGCCACTGCTGCGAGCAAAACCCGGGAGAAAAATCGTAGGGGGCATTAAAAAAGTGTTTTTTTTTCCATTTTCTTTGATCACTTCTGTTTATTAGTTATAAAAATTTTGGTGATGGGGAAGAAAAGCTGTTTTGACTGAAAGTTAAGAATCATCTGATTGGGTTATGAAGAGTTTTTCCACTTCCCAATTGGTGTGGGAAGGCAGGGCAACACGAGAATGGGCACGTTGGGCGACCAATGGCTGGATCATGGGGGCGGGGCCGTTGGAGGCAGGCAGTCACGTGATCCCCTCCCACTATCCTTTAATATTCTTCCTTTTTCAACTATGTATCCAATTCCCTTTTAAAAGCTTGTGGGGGTGGCATTGGACATGGGCAAAACCCTTTTGATGCCCGATTTACAACACACCTGATACTCACTTCCAATGGACTCTGCTCACTTTGCGAGCCCTCCAACGTCCAATTTCATCCCCTCTAAAGCCACTTGTGGTAAAGTATTCCTTGTTCTAATAACCCCCAATATTTCTAACTCCCCCCTTCATTCTTTTGATGATGTGGAGATGCCGATGATGGACTGGGGTTGACAATTGTAAACAATTTTACAACACCAAGTTATAGTCCAACAATTTTATTTGAAATTCACAAGCTTTCGGAGGCTTCCTCCTTCCTCAGGTGAATGTTGTGGAAATGAAATCCTCGAACCCTTCGCATTCATAAATCACAGAACAATACCTGGTGATTACAGATAGTCTTTCCAACTGCCCGTTGCCAAGGCAAGCACAGTGTGCAGACAGAGAGGTGTTACCTACAAGGCCACCGAATATACAGACACCCAAAAAAAAACAGAGAGAGAGAAGCAGAAACATAGAAACATCCGGAAGGAAGAGAAAGACAGCAAATGACCCGTTATATTAAAAACAGATAACATTTGTTTGCTGGTGGGGTTACGTGTAGCGTGACATGAACTCAAGATCCCGGTTGAGGCCGTCCTCATGGGTGCGGAACTTGGCTATCAATTTCTGCTCGACGATTTTGCGTTGTCGTGTGTCTCAAAGGCCGCCTCGGAGTATGCTTACCCGAAGGTGATGATGATCCTGAGTTTATGCCTCTGAGTTGTAACATTTGTTTTAGTTTCAGATTCCGTGTTTTGCTTTTCCTTGTTCTCGAGTTTAATACAGAGAAATCTCACACTGGATTTTGTTCTTGGTCATAAACTCTGGATCCTGGTACAAACTGGATGGGGTGGAAATTGGACAGTGACAGCTCGCCAACGGGAACTGGGAGTAGGGAGTCTCTGGAGTGGGGCTCAAACCCACAGCCTTCTCACTCAGAAATAAGAGTGCTACCCACTGATCCACGGTTGATAACAGTAACGGCATTTGTGAAACCGACCCTATGTTGTCAATACAGAGCCAGGATTTCTCCACTAATGTAGCATGATAGGAGAACTCTTGATAACTATATAGAGGGTTATAAAACCAAGAACAGACTATTCAGTTCACCCATCTCTGTTACATCACTGTCCAACTATTCTGATGATGGGACCAGTGAGTTTGGGTGGCAAGGCATCTCCGGGACCCGAGGTCCTAATCTTTTGCTCGGAATCTAAAGTTCTGTACTCCTTGAGTTCTTGAGCTGCTTTTTATAAACTGGCCTTGAGCAGTTCTGCAGCCAGGAATAGACTGCACTGCAGACTTGTGCTGAAATGCAGCCATGTTGTTGACTGGATATATTTGTTATAACAGGGCCTCTTCGCTGATTTAAGCAAACACTGCCTTGAGAAAGAATTCTGTGGCAACCATATTTCTGCTGGGGGGAGAAAAGAAGAATCAGTCGTTCTTTTGTTACAATGAAATCATGCCCGAGAATCCAGTGACATATTGTGTCATGATTCATGGTGCAGCCTAAACTTCCACTACCGCCGCACCGTGGCTACAGTATGTGCTATCAATAGGATGCACTGCAGCAACTCACCAAGGCTTCTTCGGCAGGACCTCCCAAACCCACAACCTCCGCCACCTCGGCTGGATCAGACCACGCAAAACTATAGCATCATGTTCAACCCTGAGCTGAGTTTCAAATCCCACATTCCATCCATCACCAAGACTGCTTACATCCACCTCCACAACTACACCACTATACTCCACCCTCGCACCTTTCCATAAACTCCAACTTATCCAAAGTTCAGCCACCCATGTCCCATCCTGCACAAAATCCCACGCCTATCACCCTCTCCTTGTTCCCTTCTCCCAGTGTATTGAATTTAAACTCATCGTGATCTTCAAATTCCTCCATGGCCTCGCCAAGGGATATGGAGCCAAGGTGGATGGATGGAGTTGGGATACAGATCAGCCATTATCTCATTGAATGGCGGAACAGGCTCAAGGGGCTGGATGACCTCCTCCTGTTCCTATGTACCCCCCCCCCCCTTACCTTTCTAACCTCCTCCCACACCCATTGACCCTTTCTCTTCCAATCCATTTTCCCCAGCATTGGTCCAATCCATTGATCCTACAATGCTGGCAGAGACTCCAGCTGCCTTGGTCCTATTCTCAGGAACTCCCTATACTCTTTACCTCTACTTCTTTCTCCATTTTTAAAAGCCTTCTTAAAGTCCATCTTTTTCACCAAACTTTTAATTATCTCTCTTAACTCTTCCACCATGTCTGTTCCTGCAAAGCACCTTGAGATTTTTTTTCTCCAATAAAGGTGCTATATAAATGCAAATTGTTGTTGTTTTAATCATCGAGGTACAGGATCTTAATGTGAAATACTGTTCATTATTACCATTATCCTTAGCACTCTGCTCCTAGCTCATGCTGTGTCTGTACACCTTCCGCACTCAATCACCAAACTTACTGCATCTAACAGAAGACATAGAGTGGAGCGAAAATCGGATGAGTTTTACAATAGACTTCACCAGGTTACCAGCAAGGCATTGGAAATTACCCCTCGAGTAGCTGTTGCAGAACTAGATATTTGGCAAAAAAAAGCCCGTGTATATATTCTGGATCAGCCATGGCTCCGTGGGTAGCACTCTTACCTCTGAGTCCAGAAGGTTATGGGTTCAACTCCCACACCAGAGACTTGAGCATAAAATCTAGGCTGACACTTGAGGTGCTTCATTGTCTCTGGTCTCTGATTATCTGGTCATTATCATGTTACTGTTTGTGGGATCTTGCTGTGTGCAAATTGGCTGCCATGTTTCCTGCTTTACAACAATGACTACACTTCAAAAGTACTTCATTGACTGTAAAATGCTTTGGGACATTCTGTGGTCGTGAAAGGCGCTATATAAATTCAAGTCCTATCCTTTCCTTTTAGATCTAAAGGCTTCTGAATGAAGACTTATCGATCAATCAAGTTCAAAGACACAATGGTAGAGGATGCATGACATTTTAATGAGCAATTTGGCATGCATTGTCTGTTTTACCCTTTTGAACCTCTCACAGAGCATGCATCCTTTGATGGTTCAACCATTTAGGATGTAAGGCACTCATCTGTAAACTTCCATTCTTTGATGTTTGCCAGCGATCGAAACCATTGCTTATGTCTGAGAGGTGTGAGTTGGAATCCTTCAAAGGACCAATACTTTGATTGGCCCCTAGGACAAAACTTCCACATTCTAGCTAAGGTGCAGTTCACAAGATATCTGGACTCCACTTTCCATTTTGAAAGTTAATGAGGAAAAACAGCCTCTATCCTACTCTGGATATTTCTAAAATATCTTTCCCACAAAATAATCTACGGTTTTATAAAAAATATAATACAGAAACCACACAAAACATTACATTGGCCACTGTTAGTAAAAAGACAATGCAGATGTGGAGGTTACAAGTTCAGTAGCATAATGGCTGTTTGATTTTGGAGGTGCAGAACAAAAAAAAGAAAATAATCCATGTTTTGACATCAGAAAGGACAATTTATAGAGATATAATTGTAAGAAATACAAGGGGACCTTGTTTATATTATCTTGTACCAGACTATTGAATTGTTTTTATCATTACAAGGCTGTAACATGATCAAGAAGGTTTGTGCACTACAGACAGAAGTAAGCCCAACAGTTGGATTAGGGTGAGGAAGGCGGACTTTATCAGCCCTGTTAGTATTAACCCTAACTTTTAACAAACAGCAACAACTTGCATTTATATAGCGCCCTTAATGTAGCAGAATGCCCCAAGGCGCTTCACAGGAACGTATTGAAACAAAATTTGACGCTGAGCCACATAAGGAGATATTAGGACAGGTGACCAAAAGCTTGGTTGAAGAAGTAGGTTTTAAGGGACATCATAAAAGAGGAGAGAGGAGGAGAGGTTTAGGGAGGGAATTCCAGAGCTTAGGGCCTAAGCTTAGGCATGGCCAACAATATTGGAATGGTGTAAATCGGGGATGCGCAAGAGGTCAGAATTGGAGGAGCGCAGAGATCTCGGAGGGTTGTAGGGCTGGAGGAGGTCACAGAGATAGGGATGGGCGAGGGCCATGGAGGAATTCGAAAATAAGGATGAGAATTTTAAAATCGAGGCGTTGCCGGACCGGGAGCCAATGTAGGTCAGCGAGCACAGGGGGTGATGGGTGAACGAGACTTGGTGCGAGTTAGGATACGGGGCAGCAGAGTTTTGGTTGAGGGCGCATGGTGGGAGGCCGACCACGAGAGCATTGGAATAGTTAAGTCTGGAGGTAACAAAGGTATGGATGAGGGTTTCAGCAGAGGGTTAAAGCAGGCCTTAGGAGTTCAAACGGCCCAAAGGTAGTGTGAAAGGGTTAAGGAGCTGGTATTGTGAAGGCTCCCACAGCAACGACAGAGTTAAAAATCTCCAGAAACTGCATGTGACCTGGAAATTCCACAGCAGATAAGACTTTTGTCTCAATGCTTAAGAAACTCTAAACTTTGCTTCTTGATGTTAGGCCCTGTTACAAATTTATATCATGCTTCACTGGTTCAATCAGAATCCAGCAGGTGAGCGAAAATGTACTAAAGTACTCTGCTAATGGCAACTGAAACAAGGCCCCCATTCATAAATCCCATACAGCGGCAAAATGGCTTTAATTAACAACAATCTCCTTAAATTACATGGCAATTCTCAACTGGCTTTACAGAGCATCCTGATGAGAATAATGTGTTTATTCTTTGTTGGTGCAGGTTGTCTAGACTGAATTCGTGGTCGATGGAAAAAAAAAATCAAATTAGGCAAATGGTTGCTGGAGTGATTGATGTCCAGTAATATGTTTCAACGAGGATCAACTGAGGATATTAAACAGCGATAGCAGTGATGCGGTTTAGCCAGTGAGCTCAGGAAGACATTGTACATTAGATGCCTTCATTCATGTTGCATGCCTAGACATGATTTTTTTTTTGAGGGGGGGCTTTTATAGCTCATCTGTTGCTGAAACCCTCATCCGTGCCTTTGTTACCTCTAGACTCAACTATTCCAGTGCTCTCCTGGCCGGCCTCCCACTTTCCACCTTCCGTAAATTTGAGCTCATCCAAAACTCTTCTGTCCGTATTCTAACACGCACTAAGTCCCGTTCACCCATTACCCCTGTGCCCGCTGCCCTACGTTGGCTCCCGGTCAGGCAACGCCTCGATTTTAAAATTCTCATCCTTGTTTTCAAATCCCTCCTTGGCCTCGACCCTCCCTATCTCTGTAACCTCCTCCAGCCCTACAACCCTCCGAGATCTCTGCGCTCCTCCAATTCCGGCCTCTTGCGAATCCCCGATTTTAATCGCTCCACCATTGGCGGTCGTGCCTTTCCAGCTGCCTAGGCCCTAAGCTCTGGAATTCCCTCCCTAAACCTCTCCGCCTCTCTACCTCTCTCTCCTCCTTTAAGACGCTCCTTAAAACCTACCTCTTTGACCAAGCTTTTGGTCACCTCTCCTAATATCTCCTTATATGGCTCGGTGTCAAAATTTGCTTGATAATCGTTCCTGCGAAGCGCCTTGGGACGTTTTACTACGTTAAAAGCCCAATAAAAATGCAAGTTATTGTTGTTGTCCTCTGCCAGCCCATGTTGATGTATGGTTCTATGAATGCAGCCACTCAGCCTGGATGGCAAGAGGCAGCAGCTCATTCAACTATGAAGGGTGTCCAGGATGGCGCTTGGACCTTGCAATCACAAGGGCCCCCCACCCCCCACCCCGAGCCAGTTGGTTGGGGCCCCGGCATGGGGATCCTCACAAAGCAAAGATCGGCTCTAGAAGGTGTCATAGCCGAGTTCATGGGCATTGGGCATCCTCACCCGATGCTCACATGTACTCACCTGCCAGCAAGGCTCATTGGATAACTGGCAGGGTCCCAGGTGAATAGTTCCCCCAGCCCCCCTCACTGACACAGGGATGCTGAGGCCAATGGTACTGCCCCTACCATTGATCTAATTGAGACCAGCCAATTCAACTGAGACCAGTAATCAAATCTGGGACCTACTGGTCTATATGGCTGAGTGTTACCACAGTGATATAATGGCCTTGGAAAAGGTTCAGAGGAGAGCGACAAGAATGGTTCCCAGTTTAGTTAGTCAGATAGGCTTAAAGAGTTGGGACTATTTACTTTAGACCAGTGTAGAGTTAGAGGTGACCTCATAGAGGTATATAAAGTAATGAAAGGCCTCTGGTGGAAGCAGATTCAATAATAACTTTCCAAAGGGAATTGGATAAATAATCGAACAAGAAAAATTTTCAGGGCTATGGGGAAAGAGCAGGGGAGTGGGACTAATTGGATAGCTTTTGAAAGAGCTGGCACAGACACGATGGGCTGAATGGCCTCCTTCTATGCTGTATGATTCTATGATGCTGTAGATCGCATACCCACTGATAGATTATTTTGGTTTGACAGACTGGGGAGGACCAGGGCTCATGCACTGAAGCAAGAGTAGGAATAGGCTAGATATCGGGCGGTTCTTCTTTCCCCAAGAGAATAGTGGAACCTTGGAATAAGTTACCAACCTGTGCGATGTGAGCACGCCTTCAAAAGTGAGCTGGACTGGTTCTTGGCTGGGGCTGAGATCGCATCTTATCAAACGTTACCAGTTCTCATAAGTATGGTCAATGATCTCCTGGACTGGTTTCGGTCGACTGAGTAGGTCGGAGTAGAATTGTCCAGATTTTTTTCCCTTTGTGGGTTATTTTTTCTGTTTTTTTGCCTCTCCCATGAGATTATTTGTCTGGGGTGAGGGGAGGAGGGGGGAAGAACGTGTCTAGTCACGATGATCCAGACATCGTGGTGTGGGGCAGGCTTGATGGACCAGCAGGTCTTTTCCTGCCCATCATTTTCGGATGGTCATATGATGCGTCTACCCACTTATCATCAGGTGAGCTTAGAATAAGAATGAGAAGCATAGAATGGTTACAGCACAGGAAGAGGCCATTTGGCCCATCGAGGCCATGCCGGCTCTTTGTAAGAGCAATCCAGTTAGTCCTATTCCCCATCTATTTCCCTGTAGCCCTGCAATTTTTTTTCCCTTCAATTATTTATCCAATTCCCCTTTGAAAGCCACAAGAATTCCCAATGACCCGACACGTTCATGTTTCCCCAGGAAGGGAAATGGGTAAAGGCAGGAAAGGGCTAATCATCACATGGAATATAACTTCATTTGAAGAATGAAGATGCTGCCATTTAGCTAATCAAGCCCCCACCTTCCAAAGAGCATGTAGAATTCGTCCTTTCATGGACTATACCAACAACAACTTGCATTTATATAGCGCCTTTAACATAGTAAAACGTCCCAAGGTGCTTCATAGGAGTGATTATCAAACAAAATTTGATATCATAGAATCATAGAATGGTTACAGCACAGGAGGTGGCCATTCGGCCCATTGAGCCCGTGCCAGCTCTCTTCAAGAGCAATCCAGCTAGTCCTACTCCCCCACCCTTTCCCCGTATCCCTGCAATTTTTTTTCCTTCAGGTACTTATCCAATTCCCTTTTGAAAGCCACAATTGAATCTACCTCCACCATCCTTTCAGGCAGTGCATTCCAGATCATAACCACTCTCTGTGTAAAAAAGTTTTTCCTCATGTCGCCTTTGGTTCTTTTGCCAATCACCTTAAATCTGTGTCCTCTGGTTTTTGACCCTTCCACCAATTGGAATAGTTTCTCTCTATCTACTCTGTCTAGACCCCTCATGATTTTGAACACCTCTATCAAATCTCCTCTCAACCTTCTCTGCTCTAAGGAGAACAACCCCAGATTCTCCAGTCAATGCACATAACTGAAGTTCCTCATCCCTGGAACCATTCTAGTAAATCTTTTCTGCACCCTCTCTAAGGCCTTCACATCCCTCCTAAATTGCAGTGCCCAGAATTGGACACGATACTCCAGTTGTGGCCGAACCAGTGTTTTATAAAGGTTCAACATAACTTCTTTGCTTTTGTACTCTATGTTTCTATTTACAAAGCCCAGGATGCCATATGCTTTTTTAACCGCTTTCTCAATCTGTCCTGCCAAAGATTTGTACACATATATCCCCAGGTCTCTCTGTTCCTGCATCCCCTTTAGAGTTGTACCCTTTAGTTTATATTGCCTCTCCTCGTTCTTCCTGCCAAAATGTATCACTTTGCACATCTCTGTGTTAAATTTCATCTGCCATGTGTCTGCCCATTCCACCAGCCTGTCTATGTCCTATTGAAGTCTATCACTATCCTCCTCACTGTTTACTGCACTTCCAAGTTTTGTGTCATCTGCAAATTTTGAAATTGTGCCCTGTACACCCAAGTCCAAGTAATTAATATATATCAAAAAAAGCAATGGTCCTAGTACCGATCCCTGGGGAACGCCTCCCTCCAGTCCAAAAAACAACCGTTCACCATTACTCTCTGTTTCCTGTCTCTTAGCCAATTTCATATCCATGCTGCCACTGCCCCTTTTATTCCATGGGCTTCAATTTTGATGACAAGCCTATTATGTAACACTTTATCAAACACCTTTTGAAAGTCCATATACACAACATCAACCGCATTGCCCTCATCAACTCTCTCTGTTACTTTATCAAAAAACTCAATCAAGTTAGTTAACCATGATTTGCCTTTAACAAATCTGTGCTGGTTTTCCTTTATTAATCCACACTTGTCCAAGTGACCGTTAACTCTGTCCCAGATTACCGTTTCTAAAAGCTCCCAGTCCTCTGGCACCACCCCCATATCTAAGGATGATTGGAAGATTATGGCCAGTATCTCCGCAATTTCCACCCTTACTTCCCTCAGCAACCTAGGATGCATCCCATCCGGACCTGGTGACTTATTTACTTTAAGTACAGCCAGCCTTTCTAGTTGATTAAATCATGAGAATGCTGGGCGGGTTTATTTTTACATGTAGACTGATGGTCACTAAAATGGGGCACAAGCCCTGACCAAAAGTTACAAATCGGCAACTTGCTCCTCACTGGCATATCGGGTTAATGGGAAAGCAATTACCATGCCACCAATCCTGGCCCTCGTGAAGTTCTGTTTTAAATCTGTGTTTCTCCTGGTCCCAATCAGCTCCTGCCCCTTTTATACTGTAGGGTGAATTGGCGACAACACCAGAACAGTCGAAACAAAGTCACATTGGCAACTTTGTGTTGGTCAAACTGCTCAGGACTTTCCCTGATGTGGGCGAGGTGATGATAAGCACATGACCATCTGGCCTCTAGGAGTGGGCTTAGGATAGAATCAAGGTGGAGAATTAGACTCGAGCAATACTCATTCGTGTGATCCGTGGCTCAGTTGGTAGCACTCTCGCCTTTGAGTTAGAATGTCATGGGCTCAAGTCCCACTCCAGAGACACGAGCACATAATCCAGGCTGACACTCCCAATATGGTACTGAGGGAGTGCTGCACTTTGGAGAGGTGCAGTCTTTTGGATGAGACATTAAACTGAGGCCCTCTCAGGTGGACGTAAAAGATCCCACAACACTATTTCGAAGAAGAGCAGGAGAATTCTCCTCGGTGTCCAGGCCAATATTTATCCCTCAACCAACATCACTAAAAAACAGATTATCTGGTCATTATCTCATTGCTGTTTGTGGGATCTTGCTGTGTGCAAATTGGCTGCCGAGTTTCCTAAATTACAACAGCAACTACGCTTTTTTTTTATTCGTTCATGGGATGTGGGCGTCGCTGGCGAGGCCGGCATTTATTGCCCATCCCTAATTGCCCCTTGAGAAGGTGGTGGTGGTGAGCCGCCTTCTTGAACCGCTGCAGTCCGTGTGGTGAAGGTTCTCCCACAGTGCTGTTAGGGAGGGAGTTCCAGGATTTTGACCCAGCGACGCTGAAGGAACGGCGATATATTTCCAAGTCGGGATACTTCAAAAGTACTTGATTGGCTGTAAAGCACTTTGGGATGTCCTGAGGTCGTGATACTTTATTACAAGCTGCACCCAGTGAAACTGCCTGCCGAGGTGGGTAACCTTGCCCCCCTGTGCCACTGTTGTCAGGCACTTGTGTTAACAAGTTGTCTCTGGCAGAATCTACCACAGGAGGCAACGCCATTCACTAAATAGGCTGTGATTCTGCTGCACTTGAGATTATCGAATCATAGGATCTTACAGCACAGAAAGAGGCCATTCGGCCCATCATGCCTATGCCAGCTCTTTGAAAGAGCTATCCAATTAGTCCCACTCCCCCTGCTCTTTCCCCCGTAGCCCTGCAAATGTTTTTCCTTTTCTGGTATTTATCCAATTGCATTTTGAAAGTTATTATTGAATCTGCTTCCACCGCCCTTTCAGGCAGCGCGTTCCAGATCAGAACAACTCGCTGCGTTAAAAAAAAAAAATTCTCCTCAACTCCCCCTCTGGTTCTTTTGCCAGATTCTGTTAAGGTGTTTATTGACTGGAATCCGCTGGGCCCACTCTCAGTGCAGAGAATCCTGCACACAGCTGTGATATGCTGTTAACTTCGCACAGACAAAGACAATAAGGTACTCAGGACTAAATATAGCATCACTTCAGGCAGTGTGTCTGCAACCCCTGTAAATATTTATGAAGCAGAAAGGGTTAAAGATATTAGTTATTTTAAGAGGGTTAATATGCAGAGCAGACCGTCGTCGTTTTCCTGATTTTATTCCCTTCCTCTCTCTCCCACCCCTTTTTTCCCTCTACAATAAATGCATTGGGATTATTTTTACTTTTTAATTCAAATGACCAATTGTTGTGAATTCCACAGGCCTTTATGGTGTCCGTATTAATGTAACCAGTCACTCATGAAAAAGAATTTTGACGTTCAATAGACTCAGGAGTCCGGATCTCCGGTCGGGCGGTTTGATAATACGGGACGTGAATTTGAGTTGATTTAGATAGAACCAGTTTGTCTGGAAGAAGGATTAGCAGATTAAGAGGCTCCATGTTATTTTTTTAATGTAATGCAGTGTTACATTTCATAACTAGAAAGGGATTAATTAAAATGTTAATAGACGGGCAGCAGAGGAGAAAGACGTTTCCAATGGCAACGTTTGACCCTCACCACACACACATCAAACATTCCCATGGCTGTCATTACTGGCTGTGCAGTATCCCCCCCTCTCCCTCGATCTCCTGCGGGCAAACCTCTTCAACAGAGCTAAGCACTTCCTGTCGGATTAATCGTCCGTGCTGCACCGTTTTTATGGATCCTGTAGGACAATTTACCAACCTTTTTTTTTCTTCTAAAAGGTAGTCAGTTTTTTGCTCCATTGTCCACTTGTTGCCTTGAATTATCTATTGTTTAATGGGGAATTTATGAGTATATAGAGTTAATAGTGTGGTGCCCAAAGCATCCCATATTGCTGCCCGGACAGGGGTGAAGGCTATTCACCCAATCGTGGTGGGCAGCGAGTAATAAATCCGAGAAATTATTACTAAGTTAGGGGTCCTCGCCATAATGCAGCTGGAAAATGTCACGGAGTTAACAGCCGGTCCTCAAGGAGAGACTCATTGGGAAAGAAGAAAAATTTGCTCCTGGGTGGCCCTAGACACAGGTTCTACTTCTCCTCAATATAGGGACCACCCTCTCCTCAATATAGGGGACTGCCCTCTCCTCAATATAGAGGACCGCCCTCTCCTCAATATAGGGACCGCCCTCTCCTCAATATAGAGGACCGCCCTCTCCTCAATATAGGGACCACCCTCTCCTCAATATAGGGGACTGCCCTCTCCTCAATATAGGGACCACCCTCTCCTCAATATAGGGGACCGTCCTCTCCTCAATATAGGGACCACCCTCTCCTCAATATAGGGACCGTCCTCTCCTCAATATAGAGGACCGCCCTCTCCTCAATATAGGGACCGCCCTCTCCTCAATATAGGGACCGTCCTCTCCTCAATATAGGGACCGCCCTCTCCTCAATATAGGGACCGTCCTCTCCTCAATATAGGGACCGTCCTCTCCTCAATATAGGGACCGTCCTCTCCTCAATATAGGGACCGTCCTCTCCTCAATATAGGGACCGTCCTCTCCTCAATATAGGGACCGCCCTCTCCTCAATATAGGGGACCGCCCTCTCCTCAATATAGGGACCGTCCTCTCCTCAATATAGGGACCGTCCTCTCCTCAATATAGGGACCGTCCTCTCCTCAATATAGGGGACCGCCCACTCCTCAATATAGGGACCGCCCTCTCCTCAATATAGGGACCATCCTCTCCTCAATATAGGGGACCGCCCGCTCCTCAATATAGGGACCGCCCTCTCCTCAAAATAGGGACCGCCCTCTCCTCAATATAGGGACCGTCCTCTCCTCAATATAGGGACCGTCCTCTCCTCAATATAGGGACCGCCCTCTCCTCAATATAGGGACCGTCCTCTCCTCAATATAGGGGACTGCCCTCTCCTCAATATAGGGACCGTCCTCTCCACAATATAGGGACCGCCCTCTCCTCAATATAGGGACCATCCTCTCCTCAATATAGGGGACCGCCCGCTCCTCAATATAGGGACCGCCCTCTCCTCAAAATAGGGACCGCCCTCTCCTCAATATAGGGACCGTCCTCTCCTCAATATAGGGACCGTCCTCTCCTCAATATAGGGACCGCCCTCTCCTCAATATAGGGACCGTCCTCTCCTCAATATTGGGACCGCCCTCTCCTCAATATAGGGACCGTCCTCTCCTCAATATAGGGACCGTCCTCTCCTCAATATAGGGACCGCCCTCTCCTCAATATAGGGACCATCCTCTCCTCAATATAGGGGACCGCCCGCTCCTCAATATAGGGACCGCCCTCTCCTCAAAATAGGGACCGCCCTCTCCTCAATATAGGGACCGTCCTCTCCTCAATATTGGGACCGCCCTCTCCTCAATATAGGGACCGTCCTCTCCTCAATATAGGGGACCGCCCTCTCCTCAATATAGGGACCGTCCTCTCCTCAATATAGGGACCGTCCTCTCCTCAATATAGGGACCGCCCTCTCCTCAATATAGGGACCGTCCTCTCCTCAATATAGAGGACCGCCCTCTCCTCAATATAGGGACCGTCCTCTCCTCAATATAGGGACCGTCCTCTCCTCAATATAGGGACCGTCCTCTCCTCAATATAGGGACCGCCCTCTCCTCAATATAGGGGACCGCCCGCTCCTCAATATAGGGACCGCCCTCTCCTCAAAATAGGGACCGCCCTCTCCTCAATATAGGGACCGTCCTCTCCTCAATATAGGGACCGTCCTCTCCTCAATATAGGGACCGCCCTCTCCTCAATATAGGGACCGTCCTCTCCTCAATATTGGGACCGCCCTCTCCTCAATATAGGGACCGTCCTCTCCTCAATATAGGGGACCGCCCTCTCCTCAATATAGGGACCGTCCTCTCCTCAATATAGGGACCGTCCTCTCCTCAATATAGGGACCGCCCTCTCCTCAATATAGGGACCATCCTCTCCTCAATATAGGGGACCGCCCTCTCCTCAATATAGGGATCGCCCTCTCCTCAATATAGGGATCACCCTCTCCTCAATATAGGGACCGCCCTCTCCTCAATATAGGGATCGCCCTCTCCTCAATATAGGGATCACCCTCTCCTCAATATAGGGACCGCCCTCTCCTCAATATAGGGATCGCCCTCTCCTCAATATAGGGATCACCCTCTCCTCAATATAGGGACCGCCCTCTCCTCAATATAGGGATCGCCCTCTCCTCAATATAGGGGACCGCCCTCTCCTCAATATAGGGACCGCCCTCTCCTCAATATAGGGATCGCCCTCTCCTCAATATAGGGATCACCCTCTCCTCAATATAGGGACCGCCCTCTCCTCAATATAGGGGACCGCCCTCTCCTCAATATAGGGATCGCCCTCTCCTCAATATAGGGGACCGCCCTCTCCTCAATATAGGGGACCGCCCTCTCCTCAATATAGGGGACCGCCCTCTCCTCAATATAGGGGACCGCCCTCTCCTCAATATAGGGATCGTCCTCTCCTCAATATAGGGACCATCCTCTCCTCAATATAGGGGACCATCCTCTCCTCAATATAGGGACCGCCCTCTCCTCAATATAGGGACCATCCTCTCCTCAATATAGGGATCGCCCTCTCGTCAATATAGGGACCATCCTCTCCTCAATATAGGGATCGCCCTCTCCTCAATATAGGGACCATCCTCTCCTCAATATAGGGGACTGTCCTCTCCTCAATATAGGGACCGCCCTCTCCTCAATATAGGGATCGTCCTCTCCTCAATATAGGGACCGTCCTCTCCTCAATATAAGGGACGGCCCTCTCCTCAATATAGGGACCGTCCTCTCCTCAATATAAGGGACCGCCCTCTCCTCAATATAGGGACCGCCCTCTCCTCAATATAGGGACCGCCCTCTCCTCAATATAGGGACCGTCCTCTCCTCAATATAAGGGACCGCCCTCTCCTCAATATAGGGACCGTCCTCTCCTCAATATAAGGGACCGCCCTCTCCTCAATATAGGGACCGCCCTCTCCTCAATATAGGGACCGCCCTCTCCTCAATATAGGGATCGTCCTCTCCTCAATATAGGGGACCGTCCTCTCCTCAATATAGGGGACCGCCCTCTCCTCAATATAGGGATCGTCCTCTCCTCAATATAGGGACCGTCCTCTCCTCAATATAGGGACCGCCCTCTCCTCAATATAGGGACCGCCCTCTCCTCAATATAGGGACCGCCCTCTCCTCAATATAGGGACCGCCCTCCCCTCAATATAGGGATCGTCCTCTCCTCAATATAGGGATCGTCCTCTCCTCAATATAGGGGACCGCCCTCTCCTCAATATAGGGATCGTCCTCTCCTCAATATAGGGACCGCCCTCTCCTCAATATAGGGATCGTCCTCTCCTCAATATAGGGGACCACCCTCTCCTCAATATAGGGATCGTCCTCTCCTCAATATAGGGACCACCCTCTCCTCAATATAGGGGACCGCCCTCTCCTCAATATAGGGACCGTCCTCTCCTCAATATAAGGGACCGCCCTCTCCTCAATATAGGGGACCGCCCTCTCCTCAATATAAGGGACCGCCCTCTCCTCAATATAGGGACCGCCCTCTCCTCAATATAGGGACCGTCCTCTCCTCAATATAAGGGACCGCCCTCTCCTCAATATAGGGACCGCCCTCTCCTCAATATAGGGACCGCCCTCTCCTCAATATAGGGGACCGCCCTCTCCTCAATATAGGGACCGTCCTCTCCTCAATATAAGGGACCGCCCTCTCCTCAATATAGGGACCGCCCTCTCCTCAATATAGGGGACCGCCCTCTCCTCAATATAGGGGACCGCCCTCTCCTCAATATAGGGACCGCCCTCTCCTCAATATAGGGACCGTCCTCTCCTCAATATAGGGGACCGCCCTCTCCTCAATATAGGGACCGCCCTCTCCTCAATATAGGGACCGTCCTCTCCTCAATATAGGGGACCGTCCTCTCCTCAATATAGGGACCGTCCTCTCCTCAATATTGGGACCGTCCTCTCCTCAATATAGGGGACCGTCCTATCCTCAATGTAGGGACCGCCCTCTCCTCAATATTGGGACCGTCCTATCCTCAATATTGGGACCGTCCTCTTCTCAATATAGGGGACCGTCCTATCCTCAATATAGGGACCGCCCTCTCCTCAATATAGGGACCGTCCTATCCTCAATATTGGGACCGTCCTCCTCTCAATATAGGGGACTGTCCTCTCCTCAATATAGGGACCGTCCTCTCCTCAATATAGGGGACTGTCCTCTCCTCAATATAGGGACCGTCCTCTCCTCAATATAGGGATCGTCCTCTCCTCAATATAGGGACCGCCCTCTTCTCAATATAGGGACCGCCCTCTCCTCAATATAGGGACCGTCCTCTCCTCAATATAGGGACCGTCCTCTCCTCAATATAGGGACCGCCCTCCCCTCAATATAAGGGACCGCCCTCTCCTCAATATAGGGGACCGTCCTCCCCTCAATATAAGGGACCGTCCTCCCCTCAATATAGGGACCATCCTCTCCTTAATATAGGGACCATCCTCTCCTTAATATAGGGACCGTCCTCTCCTCAATATAGGGACTGTCCTCTCCTCAATATTGGGATCGTCCTCTTCTCAATATAGGGGACTGTCCTCTCCTCAATATTGGGACTGTCCTCTCCTCAATATAGGGTCCGCCCTCTCCTCAATATAGGGACCGTCCTATCCTCAATATAGGGACCGTCCTCTCCTCAATATAGGGACCGTCCTATCCTCAATATTGGGACCGTCCTCTTCTCAATATAGGGGACTGTCCTCTCCTCAATATAGGGACCGTCCTCTCCTCAATATAGGGGACTGTCCTCTCCTCAATATAGGGACCGTCCTCTCCTCAATATAGGGACCGCCCTCTTCTCAATATAGGGACCGCCCTCTCCTCAATATAGGGGACCGTCCTCCCCTCAATATAAGGGACCGCCCTCTCCTTAATATAGGGACCGCCCTCTCCTTAATATAGGGACCGTCCTCCTCTCAATATAGGGACCGCCCTCTCCTCAATATAGGGACCGTCCTCTCCTCAATATAGGGACCACCCTCTCCTCAATATAGGGACCGCCCTCTTCTCAATATAGGGACCGTCCTCTCCTCAATATAGGGGACCGCCCTCCCCTCAATATAGGGACCACCCTCTCCTCAATATAGGGACCGCCCTCTCCTTAATATAGGGACCGTCCTCCTCTCAATATAGGGGCTACCCTCTCCTCAGTACAAAGTTGTACCTTCCATGATAGGGTTTCCCTCTCCTCGATATGGGATCACCTTCTCCCTGCCATCCTTGCCCCTGGGAGGGGAACAGCAGCCCTTCAATGGCTGCTGGGACTCAACATTCAGACAACACCTCTGACAGTGCAGCACTCCCTCAGTACTGCACTGGAGTGTCAGACTGGATTATGTGCTCGAGTCTCAGGAGTGGGACTTGAACCCACAACCTTCTGACTCAGAGGCGAGAGTGATACCCACTGAGTCACGGCTGAGCTAAAAGGCAAGATCAGAAAAGCTAAAGCTTTATAATCTAAGAAATATTAAAAGGTACAGATCATTACAGTAAATCACAGGAAATAAAGTAGTGAATAGCAAGTTTAGAGCAGATATTAGGAAAAGCTTTTACTGAGTGAGAAATATTTAGATAAACCTAAGGAAGCTAACAGAGGTAAAAACACTGGGCTTATTCAAAATACAAATTCATGCCATGCTGGGAGAGTAAGGCTGACCTTCTGCTACCGTTACTGGATTCAGACCAGAATTTATGTCGGAGCAATGCATAGCTGGCAGACTTGAGTTATACTGCTGGAGTGATCTCACTGTGCATCACCCTTCCCCCCGGAACAAGCCCCACTCCAGAGACCTGAGCACCTAATCTAGGCTGACACTTTAATGCGGTACTGAGGGAGTGCTGCTCTGTTGGAGGTGCTGTCTTTCAGATGAGATATTAAACCAAGGCCCCGTCTGCCCTCTCAGGCAGATGTAAAAGATCCCATGGCACTATTTTGAAGAAGAGCAGGGGAGTTCTTCCCGGTGTCCTGGCCAATATTTATCCCTCAATCACCATCACTAAAACTATTATCTGGTCATTTTCTCATTACTGTTTGTGGGAACTTGCTGTGCGCAAATTGGCTGCCGCGTTTCTCAACATTTTTGAAGTGCCTACACTTCAAAAGTACTTAATTGGCACTTTGGGACATCCTGAGGTCATGAAAGGCGCTATATAAGTGCAAGTCTTTCTTTCTTTTGTTTGTTCTTTCTTTCTGTGCACGTGTGTTTGAACAGATGTTATGAGACAATCAGTGGGAGGGTCACTTCTATCATAACATTAAACCGTTTCCACACTAAGTATGAACAGTTCCGAGGAGATCCATGGATTCCACCCCAGGCTGGAGTGGTACCATACCTGGTGCAAAGCCCAAGCAATGCGCAATTACCTGCTCGAGGTGGACTCTGATCGCTTCTTTTCAATGCATTCAGATGGCTGAGCTGACTTCTGAGTTATTATCCTCGCCTTTGCATCAATGTGCATCAAACCACTTTGCATTGATGTAAAAGTGGTTTGTGTAATGTATCAGTAGAATAGCCTTCAGTGAGCTGAATGGGCTTTTTTTCCTCTCTGACTTTTCTTGTTAGACATTAACATCAATCCATTTTACAGAGCCATTAGAAGAGATGTCAAAGAAATAAAGAGCAGTACTTTCAACTCAATCAATGCTTGAATCAAATCCAGTTTTAACTTTTTCCTCTTTGGAAAAAAAAAAGGACAATGTCACCAAGTAACATTTTCAAACTGGGGGCCGTGGATGTAAAGGTTCTGTGAGAGATCCAGGCGGTTTGCTGGGTCATCGGGTTATGTCCATCTGGACTGGGTATTCTACAGGCCACTGTCATAGTGCCTCAAGAATTGTATATTCTATTCTTTTGCTGTAGTTATTGACTTACTAGCATGTTGTTTCTGTAGCTTTACGCATTTCTGCAATGATAGCACTGTTTTCCTTTGGATAGTTGTTGACATTGTCTTGTGGAACACATGACTGAAGACCCCTAGGTGGGTAACAATATTTGCAGTGAATCCCAGGAATGTGTCAGTATTTACAGGGGGTCCCCACATAGAAACTATTGCATTACAACACAACAACTTGCAGTTATATAGCACCTTTAATGTAGTAAAAATGTCCCAAGGAAATTCACAGGAACGTTATCAAACAAAATTTGACACCGAGCCACATCAGGAGATATTAGGACATGTGACCGAAAGCTTGGTCAAAGAGGTAGGTTTTAAGGAGTGTCTTTAAGGAGGAGAGAGCAGTAGAGAGGGGGAGAGGTTTAGGGAGGGAATTCCAGTGCTTAGGGCCTAGGCAGCTGTAGGCACAGCCGCCAATAGTGGAGCGATGAAAATTACAGCACCGTTAAGACCAGCAACATGGAGGCAGATATGCCTCAAACAGATGTATTAAGCTTGTTTTTCTTCGCGATATTCTGGATTTGGAAAACAATATTCCAAATCCATAAAGGTTCTGATAATTAACCTTAAAGAACATCCAGCAACACTCACTTACACCCAACAGATCTTCCCTCAACAACCCCTAACATTTTATAAAGCTCGAGCCTGTCCAAAACTTGAATCTGCCTTTGCAGTTGAGCAGTCTTCAAAAGCACCTTTCTTTCACTCGCGAAGAGGATGCAAAAAAAACCTTGTTGTCTGATGATTGATTCTTTCTCAACTCAAACCTCTCTCGCTCCATCACAGCCCTTCAGTGTTTTATATCACCTTGATCACTGCCTCTCTGAACTTCCCTCTCTTATTCCTCAAAGCTTCAGAAACAGTGCTCTTCCCTGCTTCCTAGCTATATTAAAATAAAGACATCACACGAACTGCCACACTAACGCATTCCTCTAGGACATTAAAACTACGGAACGCCTTACTTCCCTCAGCCTTCCTACATTATACAGGTTCAAAAAACCCAAACCTAAACGCTTTTTCTTGTTATTTTCATTACTCTTCCTACATTCTTCATTCTTACTATTCTGCACCCAAACCTTGTCCCTTCGAAGAAAGGCAGGGGAGTTCTCCCCAGTGTCCTGGCCAATATTCATCCCTCAACCTACATCACCGAAAACAGATTATCTGGTCATTATCACATAGTTGTTTGTGGGATCTTGCTGTGCCCAAATTGGCTGTAAAGCATTTTAGAACGTTCTGAGGTCATGAAAGGTGCTATATAAATGCAAGTCTTTCTTTCTTTATTCTCCTAAAATGGCAATCGGGTTCCTCCATGTTACAGGACCCCGATTTTCACTTTCAATGGAGCTGACTGACTTGGGGGAGGTGCTTTATCCGCCCAGAGGTATGGCCTGGGGGAGAATTGTCATCCACAGTGAGGGCGGGAATGGGACAGTAAGTCGTTCCCCTACATTTTCGGAGTGCAACCGCTCTCCTCTCAAGTACTCCTTGGTTTCAAATGAATGGCAGTCATATTTTTCAGTTTTCAGTTTGGTGTTGAAAAGGAAGGTGCTTGATTCAAACCCAATCTTGGGATATTTTCCACTCTTTAGTGTTAGGTATGAACAGACTGATCAATCTTACCACATAATCAAGAGAAACAGCTTTAAGGTGACGCTAACCCCTCGAAATAAAAATGCTCTTTATTGAGATCAGTTTTTATTTTCCCCTTGCACATTGTTGACCTAGAAGATGCTGGTAGAATTCAGTCCCATGGAGAAGTTAGGATTGATTAGATTCTCAAGGGGTTAGTGCTACTGAGCCAGGCAGACTAGGAAAGTCCATGGTTAATCCCTGGTCTGTGCTGAATTAGTTAATCTCAATGGGAGTTCCCTACCTTACATTGCATTACAACAGTGACTACACTTCAAAAATACTTTATTGGCTGTAAAGTGCTTTGGGACGTCCTGAGGTCATGAAAGGCGCTATAGAAATGCAAATTCTTTCTTTCTACCTTTCTTTACCCAACATCATTGTAGGAGTGAAATCATCACAAGGACTACAACATTTCAAGAAGAAGGCCCACCACCATCTTCTCTAGGCAATTAGGGATGGGCAATAAATGTGGTCCTTTCCTGTGTCGCCCACATTCCGAGAACAAATATAAAAAATGAGGAGCAATGGTTAGGTGCTATAACTAGTTTCGGTGGCCCTGGTTTGTGGAGGGAAACAAATCAGCCAGGGTTCCCACTCCTGATCACTATCCAGTGGCCGTCTCGTTAAAGTACATGCATGGATGTTGGGTCAGGACAACATTGGTCTTGGCTATGATACACTGAGGGTTGTCAACTCTGGTTGAACATATTCCAGGAGGTTTCATCACATGACCTTCTGCCTCCAACCGCCCTGCTCCCACCATTGGTCGCCCAACACATCCATCCTCGTGGTGCCCCGCCTTCCTACAGCCAATCGAAAAGCGAACAGACTCTTTGTTACCCAATTGGATGATTCTTGATTGTCAGTCAAACAGCCCCTTTTTCCCCCCATCTCCAATATTTTTATAACTAATAAACAGAAGTGTTCAAAGAAAATGAAGAAAGCACACAATTTCTTCTAACGCCCCTATGATTTTTCTCCCAGGTGTTGCTCGCAGCAGTGTCCTGGAGATTAATCTTCAATTCCTGGAGGGTTGGCAACCCTAGAATTACCCTGTAGGTCGGTGCCTTCAGGAGAAGAGAGGAGGAAAAACATTGAAAAAACTAATCAGCAGGAAGAAACAATTGTTCAACAGTAAAACCACTGTGCTGAGACAGGGTGACTCTTGGTTGAGGTCCATTTTTTGAAAGATCTGATTTCAGCATTGTAGTGTAGTAGACCATAATACTAATCAGTCAAACAGATAACAAGTAAAGGGTCTTTTTTTTTTACAGCTGAAATATTTGTGGTTCCAATCCAATTGTAGGAATGGTTTTGTCTTTCTAGTGTTCTGGATCTAGAGAACAATAACTCTAATCAATATTCAGAGATGGTAGCTCAGATGTAAGAGAATGGTTTCCAGACAGCAAACTTCTTAATTCAAAATCAGTTTAAGGCATGAGTTTTTGTTTCCAGCATTGGGACCGACAAAGGCAATGGTTCAGAGGTGAGATTCCTGCTTTCAATCAGATTCTTGTTTCAAACCTGTCTCTAGGAATGCTTTCTACATTATGCTTGTACAAGGCAAAGTGCTAAACAATCAGATGGAGCAAGTGGGAGTGGCAGCTGAAAGGTAGAGAATGGCCCATGGATCAGAGGAATATCTACCCCTTTTCAGAACTGTTAATCTCGAAGATAATGGGATGGACCAATCAATGCCATGAAGCAGCAAGGAGCAATTACCTAGAGGTACAAACAAAGCCTGCTCCTTCGTCCAAACTAAAAGGCAAGAATTTTTTTTCCTTTCAAAAAAGAAGACAATCTTTTTAATTATAATGCTAGACTGAGAAAGAGCAAAAGCTTAGAGGAGACATTCCTAGCTTTGCATGGATGGAATATAGGCTCATATACAGTCTTGTAAGTGTGTGTTTCACCTGCAGTATGATGGATCTAGAAGATAATGGTATTATAGCTAAAGCAGGTAAGACAAGTAGCTCAAATATATGACTCTTGCCCAAAAGTCAGAAAGATTGTGGACTTAAACTCAGGTATTCTTGTTTTAAGAACTCACAGACATATAGGAGAGTTCTCACAGAGTTGGGCTAGTCTTAACCAAAACAGGAAGGAGTGACATAACAATAGCTTAAGCAGAAATTCATTACTCCGTAACTATGATGTTGTGGAACAAAACTTTGTAACGTCACATGAAGGTGGATTCTGCACAAAGTGAGGGTAATTTTAATTTTGGGAGATGCTGTGAAATGGGTGATATCGAATTGGCCTCCTGTTATACAATGGAAACGATAATCGGGTGAGATGTACAATGGGCGATATCGAATTGGCCTCCTGTCATACAATGGAAACGATAATCGGGTGAGATGTACAATGGGCGATATCGAATTGGCCTCCTGTCATACAATGGAAACGATAATCGGGTGAGGTGTATAATGGGCGATATTGAATTGGTCTCCTGTTATACAATGGAAACGATAATCGGGTGAGATGTACAATGGGCGATATCGAATTGGTCTCCTGTTATACAATGGAAACGATAATCGGGTGAGATGTACAATGGGCGATATCGAATTGGTCTCCTGTCATACAATGGAAACGATAATCGGGTGAGGTGTATAATGGGCGATATTGAATTGGCCTCCTGTCATACAATGGAAACGATAATCGGGTGAGGTGTATAATGGGCGATATTGAATTGGCCTCCTGTCATACAATGGAAAGGATAATCGGGTGAGGTGTATAATGGGTGAACAAATTGATATCGTCCATTTTACAAAGTGTCTTTTGACACCAATGTGTCACCCAATGAGTTGGAGGGGGGGCGGGACTTAGGGCAGAACTCACAGCAAACAATCTATTTTACAGCAAACATAGTCTATTTAAACAGCGCATGACCGCAAACGGTCCATTTAAAAAGAGTCTCTATGAACTACAGCAAACAGAACTCATGACCGAAACTACAGCAACGTCTCCTGATAAAAGCAGGATTATTTCACCAGTAAAATGCAATGAGTGGAGGATAGTTACATAATACAAATGACATGCCTAAAATCAATCCCAGTCACTTACAGCAATGTGGACTCCAACCATGATTGACGGGGGAATTACCCAACCATCTCCATTCTGGCCAGGAACACTGGTGTCACTATATACAACCTCCATTTTATACCATTGCCCAGAATTAAAATTACCCCCAATGTCTGTTGTGTGCCCCAATCTCCCTCTTTGAGGAGCGTGTTCTTCACTTCAATCTCTATCTGGCAGCTTTTGAACGGCATTGCCAACTATGCTAATATTTCTCCTCCTGTTTCTCATTAGTTTATTTTGGTATTTAACACCCACTATGCCTACAGTATGTACTTAAAATTATTTTTTTTAAAAACTGTAATGAGTTGGAAGTTAAATCCTGTTCGTGCATATTAATGAGCTCAAACTTAACACTTAACCCCCTAATCACAGGAAATGACTTCCTGGAGAATATGTGGGACGACCGCCGTCTTCTCCCATCACCTTTGAAGATGGAAAATAACACATCACCAGGCAAAGCATATAGACTAAAACTGCTTCGCCAGATTTATTTACAGGCAGAACTAAGAGGGAGATAAGATATTAGGACTGATTCCACAATAGAATTCTAAGAAATGGTGCTCACCAGAAGTGCAAGTTAGGAAGCCCTTCATTTTCTGGTCCATTAATGTAAATAGATGGAAAATCAGGAACAATTTCTTGACCAGTGCTCCTTGCGAGCTCCGCCCTGCGTTAGGAGCGCCCAATCAGCTCTGTTGTTCCTGAAGTTTTGTTGGAGGAGGGTCGGAGGCCAAAGGTGGAAAGGTCATAGTGAGAAAGGGAGGTGAGATTGAAGTGGCAAGACACAAGGAGACCAGGATCAGGAACTCACTGAGTGAAAGGACAGCAGTGGCAAGGCAATGTCTACCCTCTATGAGACCCCAGCATGTTAGTTGCTGCTGTCGGAGAGGCCTACCTTTTCTATTTAATGGTAGTTGTGGTTTTAGGAGATGTTCCCATCAAATAACAGTCAGAGATGGCAACGCCTCGATTTTAAAATTCTCATCCTTGTTTTCAAATCCCTCCATGGCCTCGCCCCCTTCCTATCTCTGTAACCTCCTCCAGCCCTACAACCCTCCGAGATCTCTGCGCTCCTCCAATTCTGACCTCTTGCACATTCCTGGCTTTAATCGCTCCACCATTGGCGGCCGTACCTTCAGCTGCCTAGGCCCTAATCTCTGGAATTCCCTCCCTAAACCTCTCCGCCTCTCTCTCCTCCTTTAAGACTCTCCTTAAAACCTATCTCTTTGACCAAGCTTTTGGTCACCTGTCCTAATATCTCCTTATGTGGCTCGGTGTCAAATTTTCTTTGATAATCGTTTCTGTGAAGCACCTTGGGATGTTTTACTATGTTAAAGGTGCTATATAAATGCAAATTGTTGTTGCTCCATTTTCAAAATGAATTCAAATTGCTCTCACAAAAAATTGATATTTATGTTGATAATTAAACATTTTTCACACATTCATTTACAAATACACATTTTTATATATTGATTAATGAATTAATTTGGGTTTAGTGTACTCATTAATAAGTGGCTTTCTGAATCAAATTACAAATTTATGAACTGATAAATAAATTATGCAATTGATTTAAGGATTCATTTGCAAATGTCCTAATTTATGTCCAAATGATTTTGTTGCAGAATTGTTGAGATTTTGATTCTTAAGATGCTCCTGATCAGTTACTGAAGTGGAACCTGTGCGTATTTTTAAATTGAGAAACCAGGCCCGAGGTCCATGGGGTAGGAGATTGCCAGGGTTGGAAAGAACAGGGGAAAGGAGATAAATGAGGAAGATGGTCAGTCAGCATCTGAAAAGAGAAAAGACAGGTTTAATGTCTTGGCTGTGGAGCCTCTGTCAGAAGTCAATGGGGGGGGGTGGGTGGGTGTCATTTAGACTTTAGGTGATTGTGATATCGGATCAGTTGCCCATTACACATCAACGGAAGAAAATTTGTGTGTGATGCAAAATGGACGACTAATTCGATGAGTCCTGGGTGAGGACGAATAAAGGAGGGAGGAGGCTCGTGTGGGTACCAACAGCGGCATAGACCAATTGGGCCGAATGGCCTTTTCCTGTGCCGTAAATTCTATGTACACAATCGCCCAAAGTTAAAATTACTCCCACTCAAAGGGGTTCTGAATGAAGGGTCTGCATCCCAAGCATGACCCTGTTCTTTTTTTGCCTTTTTACAGATGCCTGCCGTGCATTTCTGGAATTTTCTATTTTTATTTCAGATTTGCAGGTTTTCCTTCTCCTCTTTCTCCTCGCAAGCAAGAAGCAGCAGTTATGTGACACGAGCTATAGGATGATACACCACAGGAGGAGGCCATTCGGCCCATCGCGCCTGTGCCAGTTCTTTGAACGAGCTATCTAATTAGTCCCACTCCCCTTGCCCTTTCCCCACAGCCCTGCAAATTTTTCCTTCAAGTATATATCCCAATTCCCTTTTGAAAGTTACTATTGAATCTGCTTCCACCGCCCTTTCAGGCAGCGCATTCCAGATCATAACAACTCGCTGCGTAAAAAAATTTCTCCTCCTCTTGCCTTTGGTTCTTTTGCCAATTAACTTAAATCTGTGTCCTCTGGTTACCGACCCTCCTGCCAGTGGAAACAGTTTCTCCTCATTTATTCTTATCAAAACCCCTCATAATTTTGAACACCTCTATTAAATCTCCCCTTTGTAATAAATTGGATAGTCAGGTGGTGAAGGATAGAAAACTGGAGCCTGATCTTCAGTTGCTTCCAAGCCTTTATTCACAGAGCTGCATATTACACCCACACCACACCCTAGAATCAGCTCTCTTATAAATGGATACCCACCACCTGAATAACACTAATTGATATAAATCACATGGATTTAATTAACACCATTAACTTTCTTTACTCCAAGGAGAACAATCCCAGCTTCTCCAATCTCTCCACATAACTGAAATCCCTCATCCCCGGTACCATTCTAGTAAATCCCTTCTGCACCCTCTCCAAGGCCTTGACATCCTTCCTAAAGTGCGGTGCCCAGAATTGGACACAATATCCAGATGCTCTACATTCTATCGCCCCGTTTCTGCGGGGCAGGAGGCCTCGCAATCCACCCCTCCCCACGTGAAAGGGGTATTGATGGTGCAACGCCCTCTTAAACAGGAGCGTGCCAATAGTGACTTGTCCTCTTCGAAAGGGTTTGGGTTGTTGAATCTTCCTCTCTACAGGGGGTCAGAGTTGTGAGACTCCCTCCGGAGGATGGTGATTGTGAACATTTGCTGTGTGAAGCAGGATTTTGTTTTATGGTTGGATCAGGGAGTCTGTGCAATGGGAATAAATGTATAGTGTTGGGTACATTGGATCTGAACCAGATGAGACTCATTCTTTAGTAAACCTTTTTAAGAAAAAGCCTGTCGACTTGGTAAATGGCCTGCTCTGCACATGGAGCAAGGATGTGACCTACCCTTTAAAGGCTGTAAGTGCCATGTCTGTATCAAGGGGGCCAGGAAGTGAACCTTGGTTAAGTGACTCTGACAGGAACTTCTTCAGTGTGAAGGCATCAAAGGTCAGTGTTTGTGACTGGTGTTTATGCCTGACTGTACGAGTTCATGTACAGGCACCTGCAACAGAGTGTCACAAGCACAGACCTACTACAGTCCACAGAACATCAGGGTTACAGGTTCACTGTGAGACCCACTACAGTCGTTGCCAAGTGCACGGAACAACCAATATTTCCTGCTTTACAATTTGTTTGATAGTATGACTGAGCCCCCCATATAAAGGTAAGCCTAATCCAAGCATCACATTCCAATGTGCCCAACCACTTTCTATTTATTCCCATTGCACAGAGTTTTTGGTCCAAACATAACATTGAAATACAAAATCCTGCTTGAAGCAGCAAATATTTCTCAGTCACCCAGCTAACACTCAGTGCTCTAGAAATATATGTGGAAATTCACCAAGGCCATGCCCGAAGGGGATGCAGCTCGGTGAATGGGAGCAAAGTGTTGTAGCCCTGCAGCCCCAATTATCTACAACCCCAATTCCCCTCCAACCCCCAATCCCCTCGAGCAAGGTTCCCCGATGGGAGCGAGGGAACAATGAATTTACTGTGCAATCATCTGACTGCCAGATCTCACCCAGAGAGACAGTGGCTTAGTGGGTCGATGCTCTGCCCAATGTGGCGTAGCACTGCACTGCGCTAAATTATCTGATCACCATCAGAGGTCAGTACAATAGGTTTCAGTGCTGCTCGGTTAGGGAGGTGAAAAATTCAGGCAGGGTTCCTCCTGATCGCGATACAGTGACATAAGAACATAAGAAATAGGAGCAGGAGTGGGCCATATGGCCCCTCGAGCCTGCTCCGCCATTCAATCAGATCATGGCTGATCTTCAACCTCAACTCCACTTTCCCGCCCGATTCCCATATCCCTTGATTTCCCCTAGAGTCCAAAAATCTATCGATCTCAGCCTTGAATATACTCAACGACTCAGCATCCAAAGCCCTCTGGGGTACAGAATTCCAAAGATTCACAACACTCTGAGTGAAGAAATTCCTCCTTATCTCAGTCTTAAATGGCTGACCCCTTATCCTGTGATCATGCCCTCTAGTTCTAGACTCTCTAGCCAGGGGAAACAATCTCTCGTGATTCCCTCCCTGAAAATGCATGTGTTTAAACATTGGGTGAGAACAGATGTGAGCTCAGCTGTGATGCTCTTTATGGTCCAATTAACGGTTGAGACTCACTGATTGGACTCACGGTGGTCCCCTGGGTGAGGTGCGGGATGTGTCTGTGCTCCTCCAGCCCTACAACCCTCCGAGATCTCTGCTCTTTCAATTCTGACCTCTTTCCATCCCCGATTTTCATCGCTCCACCATTGGCGGCCGTGCCTTCGGCTGCCTAGGCACTAATCTCTGGAATTCCCTCCCTAAACCCCTCCGCCTCTCTACCTCTGTCTCCTTCTTTAAGATGCTCCTTAAAACCTACCTCTTTGACCAAGCTTTTGGTCACCTGTCCCAATATCTCCTTATGTGGCTCGGTGTCAAATTTTGTTTGATAATCGCTCCTGTGAATCGCCTTCAGGCATTTTACTATGTTGAAGGCGCTATATGAACGTGAGTTGTTTTTTGTTGTATGCTGGTGCTCTACCTCAGCACCTTCAGGAGAAGAGTGGAGAAAACTGGAGAAATAAAAACCCACAGTCGCTCCCATGCTAGCTCTGAGTCATGCTAGCTCTGAGTCATGCTAGCTCTGAGTCAACTTTCGCAGGTTAGGAACGTAATCAAATTTGTGTAATATATGTTTCTGTTAAGTGCTTTCTGTTCTTTTTTGATTAGATTGAATTGCTGGCTGAATGTTTAAACAGGCTGAGGGACAAAGCTTTTCAATTTGGCTGTGTTAATCTACATTCAGCAGAGACCCAGACCGAGCAGGACCCTTTTGGCACATTCAATCTAGGTCTCAGCTCTGGTCAGTACTGAATATAAAGAGCTTTGGGTTGGTGCAGTCCAGTCCAGTTTGATGCTGGCCTGGCGTGGGATTCCCCATTAAACTATCAGTAAATTGTTTCATCCTCTTTTCTCCCCCCCCACTTATGAAATTAGTAACTTGAGCTGAGGTACAGCTCCAAGGATGTTACTACAAGAAAGAAAGACTTGCATTTTTATAGCACCTTTCACAATCTCAGGACATCCCAAAGCGTTTTGAAGCCACTGAAATACTTTAGACGTGTACTCGCTGTTGTAATGTAGGAAACACTGCAGCCAATTTGCGCACAGCAAGATCCCACAAATAGCAATGAGATAATCTGTTTTTAGTGATATCGGTTATGGGATAAATATTGGCCAGGACACTGGGAAGAACTCCCCTCTTCTTCTTCGAAATAGTGCCATGGGATCTTTTATATCTGCCCGAGGGGGCAGACAGGGCCTCGATTTAACATCTCATCTGAAAGACGGCATCTTCTGACAGTGCAGCACTCCCTCAGTACGACACAGCCTAGACTTTGTGCTCAAGTCTCTGGCGTGGGACTTGAACCCACGATGTTCTGACTCGGAGGCGAGGGTGCTGCCCACTGAGCCATGGCTGACACCTCCAGTACTTACGGTACAGTGTTGTCCAATAGAAATCGCTGACTAGCCACAGGTGTGACGACAGCGACACCATTTTAGCCACTGGCATTAATTTTAGTAGAAAACGCCTTACAGGTAAATGTGCTTCATGTATATATTTACTTAACAAACATACATAATCATTTAGTGACCAAGGACGTAAAACACTCACAATAATCAAAAAACACTCGCACACTCTGCTTTTCATCTGACCATTTTACCAACAAACATACAAAAGGTTAAAGTTCACATGTATACACCATGCGCATATGAGTATTGAGATCACAGGCCCAATGTCAGTGTCTGTTACTCATTTTTTATTTACTAATCAGAAGTGCAATTAGCCGCATCTGGATTCCCATTTAGCCACATGTGGCTAGTGGCCAATGTTCTACATTGCTCTAGTACAGTACCCGAGTGATTATTCCTCGCACAAGATAACCGTGTGTCAGGAAGGCCTGATCCTGTCTTCAATGCCTCAGTGTTTCACACACAAGCACTTCCCAGCAGAAGTCACAGGATAGTCAACAGAGCACGGGCTGGTTTGACCTCTCTCTAGTCCAGGGACACAAAGAGCAATTGTAGGATTCCCAACGCCACCTTGATGCAACGAGAGAGGTTACAGGAGATTTACGCAGAGCTTGGAAGTAGGGTTGCCAACTCTGGTTGAATGTGCTCCTGGAGGTTTCATCACATGACTTCCCGCCCCCATGCTCCTGCCATTGGTCGCCCAACATGTCCGTCCACGCGGTGCCCTGCCTTCTCACGGCCAATTGGAAAGCGAACAGACACTTCGTTACCCGATTGGATGATTCTTGACGGTCAGTCAAACAGCCTTTTTTCCCCGTCTCCAATATTTTTTTAACTAATAAACAAAAGTATTCCAAAAAAAGAAAAAAAACACAATTTTTTCTATGATTTTCTCCTGGGTTTTCCTCGCAGCAGTGTCCTGGAGATTAATCTTTAATTCCTGGTGACTCCATGCCAATCCTGGAGGGTTGGCAAGCCAAGGTGAAATGCTTTGCCACAGGGAGTATTTGAAGAAGAAACCATTGCATCTTTTAAAGGAAGAGTCGATAAATCACTTGAAGCAGCAAAAGGTAATAAGACCATAAGAGATAAGAGCAGGAGTAGGCCATTCGGCCCCTCGAGCCTGCTCCGCCATTTAACGAGATCATGGCTGATCTGATTTTTACCTCAGCTCCACTTTCCCGCCCTTTCCCCATATCCTTTGACTCCCTTGCTGATCAAAAATTTGTCTGTACGGGGAGAGAGCAGGGCAGTGGGGTTAAGTTTGGATTGCTCTTTCAAAGAGCCAGCACAGACATGATGGGCTGATCGGCCTCCTTCTTTGCTACAAACTTCGATGTCTCTGTGAGTGAAATCAGCCAACTCAACATAAATGGAGGCTTCGCCCAGGATCCTCTAGGCCGGGAGAACCTGGTTCTTATTAAAAGGGCCACAGTCTTTGTGAAAATAAAATTGTTCGGCAACTTTTTAGTGGATACAGCTGAGCAGCACATGGGACAATTGGCTGGACATCTGTAAAAAGGTGTTGCTCACCAGCACTCTGAAACAGCGGCCCGGCAAATTTCCTCACAGCTGCTCCCGTCAATGGCATTCCCGCCTTATTTTAGGCGCAGCTATGGCGGGGGAGTGGAAACATCATCAAGGAAATTCCAAGCCAATAGCAGAACTTGAGCCCATCCAAAACTCTGCTGCCCCGTATCCTAACTCGCATCAAGTCCCGTTCACCCATCACCCCCTGCGCTCGCTGACCTACATTGGCTCCCAGTCCGGCAACGCCTCGATTTTAAAACTCTCATCCTTGTTTTCAAATCTCTCCACGGCCCTCGCCCCCTCCCTATCTCTGTGACCTCCTCCAGCCCTACAACCCTCCGAGATCTCTGCTCTCCTCCAATTCTGGTCTCTTGCGCATCCCTGGTTTTAATCGCTCCACCATTGGCGGCCGTGCCTTCAGCTGCCTAGGCTCTAAGCTCTGGAATTCCCTCCCTAAACCTCTCTACCTCTCTCTCCTCCTTTTAAGTCACTCCTTAAAACCTACCTCTTTGGCCAAGCTTTTGGTCACCTGTCCTAATATCTCCTTATGTGGCTCGGTGTCAAAACTTTCTTTGATAATCGCTCCTGTGAAGCAACTTGGACATTTTACTATTTTAAAGGCACTGTATAAATGTGTTGTTAACACCTGCATTAAAGCAGCACGGAGAAAAATTTAGTGCGGACTTGTGAAGTTGTATTTCAGTGAGAATGATCATTTGCCGATCTGCCTGCATCGATCGCCATAACCGATTCCACTCTACTTACAACCACACGGAGTGTTAACATTTCATCACCAAATCAAATTCACCAGCCCAATAGTCTAGCAAATTGCTCTACAGTATTGTCGCCTTATCTCTGACTGAGCAATAGATCAGTGTGTTTATTGTGGATAAAATAATTGGTCTTAAATTTCCTCAGAGATTCTGCCGAACTCCTCTTGTAACTTCAGCTGAAGTCTGGCTGAACCCACCAGAAAACAGTCGGGACCCCGTTACGGCAAATTCTGGGATTTCCAGGTCAACCTTGACCCTTACAAGGAAAATGACATCAGGGGGTGTCCCCAGGAGCAGAGCCAGAGGGTGGGTTCTCCCGGCCCTGGGGGTTCCTGCTTCCCAGGCTCAGCCCTTGAGGCGAACAATATTTTAATTTATTTATTAATTCACTCTCAGGAACGTGAGCATCACTGGCATTTATTGCCCATCCCCTAGTGCAGTTTTGGTACAACCAAGGGGCTTGCTGGGTCACTTCAAAGTGCAGTTAAGAGTCAAGCATGTTGGTGTGGGACTGGAATCATATATAGGCCCAGACCGGGTAAGGACGGCAGGTTTCCTTCCCTAAAGGACATTCGTGAACCAGTTGGATTTTTACCGCGATCCGACAGCTTCATGGTCACTTTTACTGATACCGGCTTTTTATTTCCAGACAGGGGGAAGGTGAGGGAACAGCCTGGGCCCCTGAAGAAGAGGTTGGTGAGTTTTGTTTTTTAAAATTGGGAATGGCCCCACTTTCACAGGGGGCCAAGAGGAGCATTAAGGTGTCTTAGGGGGCGGGTCTAGACACCTCTCCTGGGGGCGGGTCTAGACACCTCTCCTGGGGGCAGGTCTAGACACCTCTCCTAGGGGCAGGTCCAGGCACCTCTCCTGGGGGCAGGTCCAGACACCTCTCCTGGGGGCAGGTCCAGACACCTCTCCTGGGGGCAGGTCCAGACACCTCTCCTGGGGGCAGGTCCAGACACCTCTCCTGGGGGCAGGTCCAGGCACCTCTCCTAGGGGCGGGTCTAGACACCTCTCCTGGGGGCAGGTCCAGGCACCTCTCCTGGGGGCAGGTCCAGACACCTCTCCTGGGGGCAGGTCCAGACACCTCTCCTGGGGGCAGGTCCAGACACCTCACCTGGCGGCAGGTCCAGACGCCTCTCCTAGGGGCAGGTCCAGACACCTCTCCTGGGGGCAGGTCCAGACACCTCTCCTGGGGCCAGGTCTAGACACTTCTCCTGGGGGCAGGTCTAGGCACCTCTCCTAGGGGCAGGTCTAGACACTTCTCCTGGGGCCAGGTCTAGACACTTCTCCTGGGCAGGTCTAGGCACCTCTCCTAGGGGCAGGTCTAGACACTTCTCCTGGGGGCAGGTCCAGGCACCTCTCCTAGGGGCAGGTCCAGACACCTCTCCTGGGGGCAGGTCTAGGCACCTCTCCTAGGGGCAGGTCCAGACACCTCTCCTAGGGGCAGGTCCAGACACCTCTCCTGGGGGCAGGTCCAGGCACCTCTCCTAGGGGCAGGTCCAGACACCTCCCCTGGGGGCAGGTCTAGGCACCTCTCCTGGGGGCAGGTCCAGACACCTCTCCTGGCGGCAGGTCCAGGCACCTCTCCTAGGGGCAGGTCCAGACACCTCTCCTGGCGGCAGGTCCAGACACCTCTCCTAGGGGCAGGTCCAGTCACCTCCCCTGGGGGCAGGTCCAGGCACCTCTCCTGGGGGCAGGTCCAGACACCTCCCCTGGGGGCAGGTCCAGGCACCTCTCCTGGGGGCAGGTCCAGACACCTCTCCTGGGGGCAGGTCCAGGCACCTCTCCTAGGGGCGGGTCTAGATACTTCTCCTGGGGGCAGGTCTAGACACCTCTCCTAGGGGCAGGTCCAGACACCTCTCCTGGGGGCAGGCCCGGACACCTCTCCAGGGTGGTGGGCAGCTGCAGGATCCCCCGGCCGAATGGGAGAGGCGGGTGACAGAGTTACCTCCTTGCTGTGCCCGCTAACCGCATCTAAATGAGGTGCCCTCCCACTGACTCTGCTAACTCCAGCACAGTGCGTGCTGCATGGCACCAGCAGGACCTGATCCCGTTATTTACTCGGTTTCCTGGGCCAAAACCCTTAAATCATTGACGGTTTGATTTTGGGGTGCAAAGATAAATAATCAGCAGGGAAGGATAACCAGTAAAATAATGTAAGGAATCTTACAACACCAGGTTAGAGTCCAACAGTACAGGGGCAAGTTCAAAATATAGGAAGTGAGTTAGAAGCAGATCTGGGTTTTACCACATCAAGGAGAATTGTTGCTGTAGGGGTACTTTTAGCAACTCTCCCTCACAAAGAGGAGTGTAGTGAGATTTGGACGTAGAATTGGTAAGATTCATGTAAGTTCCTCTGTTAATTAGCAGAGCAGATTTGGTATATACTCTGAGCTTTCACTCCGCGAAGAACCATCAGTGATTGCCTGAGGGCACTCGCTGTATGATTCTAACAAGCTCCAATGAATGCAGATTCTGAGAGACTATCAGGAACCATGAAATAAGAACACTTCCCCCTGTCACACTCTAATGACAGTCAGGGATTTAGATACATAAACACACACCTGCCCCTGCAAGTAGACTGTCAGAGATCAGATATACATCTGTGTCGCTGCGTGTGACTGTGAGGGGGCCTGGATACGATATCCTCCACTCTAGGGCCCGAAGTTTCCTGTGATGCCACACCTGGTAAGTTAGGCCAAAAATTACGCCAGTTTCTTCACCAATCCTGCCAACCAGCCGAAATTTCCTGCCAATCCCGTTAGCATGCGACGGAACGTAAAAATCGGGGTAAACAAGCGGAAACCAATTGGCTCCCGAGGAAAGTGCCAAACTTACGCAATATTCCGTCTTTGAGTCCCTCTTTATTAAAGTTTGAAGCTATCAAACTATTATTTATGCACATTAGGCACAGCATGCTTAACAAAATGCAGTCGGAGATGCTTTTTAATTTTTAATGTAACTCATTCTGATGCCATAAAGATGCACTCAGAGATACAGAAAATACATTACAGGTTTGAAATAAAGCACATCGCCTTAGAAAAACGCCGTAATACACCGGAGATAAGACTCTGGGTCGAGCTGCACCTAAACCTTTGGCCATAAATTTACAGTCCGTTCAGAACTGGGGCGCATGCAGGAAACTCCCGTTCTCTGGCCATTTGCAATGTTGTGGAGATGCCGCTGATGGACTGGGGTGGACAAATGTAAGGAATCTCACAACACCAGGTTATAGGTTATAACTCGGTGTTGTAAGATTCCTTACATTTGCAACGTGGCGGAGATACATCAACCAGCGGCAGAGAGTTTCGACGGAGGTTTCGCTGCATCGGCGCCAAAGATCGAGGAAACTCAGGCACAGTGCGAATTGCCTCAGTTTTTTGCGTTGCAAATTGGCATTACGCCATTACTTACGCCATTGTTTCCCCTTAGACTGGTATACCCCACTACGCCTCTTAGACTGATTTACCCCACTACCCCTCTTAGACTAGTATACCCCACTACCCCTCTTAGACTGGTATACCCCACTATCCCTCTTAGACTGGTATACCCCACTACCCCTCTTAGACTGGTATACCCCACTACCCCTCTTAGACTGGTATACCCCACTACCCCTCTTAGACTGGTATACCCCACTATCCCTCTTAGACTGGTATACCCCACTACCCCTCTTAGACTGGTATACCCCACTACCCCTCTTAGACTGGTATACCCCACTATCCCTCTTAGACTGGTATACCCCACTATCCCTCTTAGACTGGTATACTCCACTACCCCTCTTAGACTGGTATACCCCACTACCCCTCTTAGACTTGTATACCCCACTACCCCTCTTAGACTGGTATACCCCACTACCCCTCTTAGACTGGTATACCCCACTACCCCTCTTAGACTGGTATACCCCACTACCCCTCTTAGACTGGTATACCCCACTATCCCTCTTAGACCGGTATACCCCACTATCCCTCTTAGACCGGTATACCCCACTATCCCTCTTAGACTTGTATACCCCACTACCCCTCTTAGACTGGTATACCCCACTACCCCTCTTAGACTGGTATACCCCACTACCCCTCTTAGACTGGTATACCCCACTACCCCTCTTAGACTGGTATACCTCACTATCCCTCTTAGACTGGTATACCCCACTACCCCTCTTAGACTGGTATACCCCACTACCCCTCTTAGACTGGTATACCCCACTACCCCTCTTAGACTGGTATACCCCACTACCCCTCTTAGACTGGTATACTCCACTATCCCTCTTAGACTGGTATACCCCACTATCCCTCTTAGACTGGTATACCCCACTACCCCTCTTAGACTGGTATACTCCACTACCCCTCTTAGACTGGTATACCCCACTATCCCTCTTAGACTGGTATACCCCACTATCCCTCTTAGACTGGTATACCCCACTATCCCTCTTAGACTGGTATACTCCACTACCCCTCTTAGACTGGTATACCCCACTATCCCTCTTAGACTGGTATACCCCACTACCCCTCTTAGACTGGTATACCCCACTACCCCTCTTAGACTGGTATACTCCACTACCCCTCTTAGACTGGTATACCCCACTACCCCTCTTAGACTGGTATACCCCACTACACCTCTTAGACTGGTATACCCCACTATCCCTCTTAGACTGGTATACCCCACTATCCCTCTTAGACAGGTATACCCCACTACCCCTCTTAGACTGGTATACTCCACTATCCCTCTTAGACTGGTATACCCCACTGTCCCTCTTAGACTGGTATACCCCACTATCCCTCTTAGACTAGTATACCCCACTATCCCTCTTAGACTGGTATACCCCACTATCCCTCTTAGACTGGTATACCCCACTATCCCTCTTAGACTGGTATACCCCACTATCCCTCTTAGACTGGTAAACCCCACTATCCCTCTTAGACTGGTATACCCCACTATCCTTCTTTGACTGGTATACCCCACTATCCCTCTTAGACTGGTATACCCCACTATCCCTCTTAGACTGGTATACCCCACTATCCCTCTTCGACTGGTATACCCCACTATCCCTCTTAGACTGGTATACCCCACTATCCCTCTTAGACTGGTATACCCCACTACCCCTCTTAGACTGGTATACTCCACTATCCCTCTTAGACTGGTATACCCCACAACCCCTCTTAGACTGGTATACCCCACTACCTCACTTAGACTGATATACCCCACTACACCTCTTAGACTGGTATACCCCACTGTCCCTCTTAGACCGGTATACCCCACTATCCCTCTTAGACTGGTATACCCCACTACACCTCTTAGACTGGTATACCCCACTATCCCTCGTAGACTGGTATACCCCACTATCCCTCTTAGACTGGTATACCCCACTATCCCTCTTAGACTGGTATACCCCACTACACCTCTTAGACTGGTATACCCCACTACCCCTCTTAGAAACATACATATAAACATAGAAAATAGGAGCAAGAGTAGACCATTCGGCCCTTCGGGCCTGCTCCCCCATTCAAAATGATCATGGCTGATCGTCTAACTCAGTACCCTGTTCCCGCTTTCTCCCCATATCCCTTGATTCCTTCAATATTAAGAAATATATCTACCTCCTTCTTGAATATATCTAATGACTTGGCCTCCACTGCCTTCTGTGGTAGAGAATTCCACAGGTTCACCACCCTCTGAGTGAAGAAATTTCTCCTCATCTCGGTTCTAAATGGCATACCTCGTATCCTGAGACTGTGACCCCTGGTTCTGGACTCCCCAGCCATTGGGAACATCCTCCCTGCATCCAGTCTGTCTAGTCCTGTTAGAATTTTATATGTTTCGATGAGATCACCTCTCATTCTTCTAAACGCTAGTGAATACAGGCCTAGTCGACCCAATCTTTTCTCATACATCAGTCCTGCCATCCCAGGAATCAGTCTGGTAAACCTTCGTTGCACTCCCTCCATGGCAAGGACATCCTTCCTCAGATAAGGAGACCAAAACTGCACACAATACTCCAGATGTGGTCTCGCCAAGGCCCTGTATAACTGCAGTGCTGGTAGACTGGTATATCCCACTACCCCCTTAGACTGGTACCCCACCACTCCCATAGGCTGGCAGTGACTTGAGCACATAACCCCTCCCCAATTGCAGTAATCCAATGAGGAAGAGGGACAGAAATTGCTTAAATGCATCACAGCCGAGCGTACATTCCTCTGTTTGCTCGTTTTAATGGAAAAGTAGTTGTCAGTTTGAAATCATATTTCCTACTTTGTATTCTGATCTACTTTTTGGCTAAAATGAATGAATGAGGGAACGTGAGGTGCGCTTCTGAGCCAGGGAGACCGGGAAATTCCAAGTTCCGATCTCTGGTCTGTATTAAGTTAGCCTTTTCAGCCTGAACTGTGTGGCGGACTGCAATAGATCCTGGGTTAGGGAGGGGCAAAATCCCTGCGGGAAGATGCGTGCATGGATACCAAGGGTTGGTTCAGCTGCGTCTACCCCAACAACCTGCCCATACTCACTCTCTAGGTCTTACTCATGAAAAACGGACTTTTAGGTGAGGTGCTGGTGACACCTGTAGCCCAGAATGAGTCAGTGCCTTGAGGAGAGGGGAGCAGAAAATTTGGAAAAGTAACAACCAAGAATGAAACAGATACAATTGTATAAAAGGCGTCACCACCCTCAGAGCGGTTGATGCCTGCCATAGACTCCCACCAGCTTCTGAGTCACAAAAGCTTTGTACACAATAGAAAATAGTATTGTGCATTGCAGTGTGACTCAGCCCGAGAGGTAATCCTTCAGATCAATCCATCAGATTCGATGGTGTAAGCAGTAAGAGAAAAAACAAAGGAATTGGCAGTGACCCAGGGATTGGAATTATCTCCTGATCTGGGTGGCCAAATGGCACAAGTTGTTGGTTGAGTAAAGTGGTGGATCATGAATTGGCAGGATCTGGTTTGATCCTGAGCATCCGATCCCATATATCCTCTCCATCACCAAGACTGCCTGCCTCCACCCCTGTGATATCGCCCATCTCCTCCCCTGCCTCAGCCGATCTGCTGCTGAACCCCTCATAAGCCTTTATAAGCTCCCTATTCCAATGCTCTCCTGGTCGCTCTCCTACTTTCCACCCTTCGTAAACTTGAGTTCATCTAAATCTCTGCTGCCCGTATCCTAACTCGCACCAAGTCCAGTTTACCCATCACCCCCTGTGCTCGCAGACCTACATTGGCTCCCGGTCCGGCAATGCCTCGATTTTAAAATTCTCGTCGTTGTTTTCAAATCCCTCCATGGCCCTCGCCCCTCCCTGACTCTGTAACCTCCTCCAGCCCTACAACCTCCGAGATTTCTGCTCCTCCAATTCTGGCCTCTTGTAGAGACAACACAACAGCAAGTTCGCAATGCGTCCAGAATGCAATGTGGCCTTGGCACATATGCAGTCTAAACCAGTAAACCCACACAATGGATAGAGCGGTTTCTGGGGTGCAGAGGATTGTGGGTATTACAGTCGCCATTATTGACCAATTGCCACAAGGATTGATGTGTCGAACAACCAATGGCAGGATCATGGGCAGTGGAATGGTTGGAGGCATTTTGATGAAACCTCCTGGAATACAGTCAACCAGAGTTGGCAACCTTGGCAAACACATCTAATTGTCACTTGAACCCATCGATATTGTCGACTTCAGTGACCTTCCCTAGTAACTTCTTCCACTACTCAGTCACACTGAAAGAGTTCTCTCCTTGCTCTTAACTTCACTAATTTTTTTATGTCTGTCCCCTGGTGTTTCGATCCTTCACTATAGTGAACAAATTGATGTGAATCAACATTGTTGATTCCGTTTGTAACCGCTGAAAATGCCACCTTCGAAATCTCCTCCTGAACTCCATTGGATTGTCCAGGATAGGCGAGTGAGTTGACCAGAGGGAGGGACAGCGAACCAAGGCATGTGGCTCTCGTGTGTTTCCTAATGACCTGTTAGGCCTCAGCTGGAGTACTGTGTTCAATTCTGGGCACCACACTTTAGGAAGGATGTCAAGGCCTTAGAGAGGGTGCAGAGGAGATTTACTAGAATGGTACCAGGGATGAGGGACTTCAGTTATGTGGAGAGACCGGAGAAGCTGGAGTTGTTCTCCTTAGAATAGAGAAGGTTAAGGGGAGATTTGATAGAGGTGTTTAAAATCATGAACGATTTTGATAAAGTAATAAGGAGAAACTGTTTCCAGTGGCAGAAGGGTCGGTAACCAGAGGACTCAGATTTAAGGTGATTGGCAAAAGAGCCAGAGGGGAGATGAGGAAACATCTTTTTATGCAGCGAGTTGTGATGATCTGGAATGCGCTGCCTGAAAGGGCGGTGGAAGCAGATTCAATAATAACTTTCAAAAGGGAATTAGATAAATACTTGAAGGGAAGAAATTTACAGAGCTATGGGGATAGAGCAGGAGAGTGGGACTAATTGGATAGCTAATTGGATAGGGATGAGGGGGTGGACATATGAGGAGAGGTTGAGTAGATTGGGACTCTACTCATTGGAGTTCAGAAGAATGAGAGGCGATCTTATTGAAACATATAAGATTGTGAAGGGGCTTGATCGGGTGGATGCGGTAAGGATGTTCCCAAGGATGGGTGAAACTAGAACTAGGGGGCATAATCTTAGAATAAGGGGCTGCTCTTTCAAAACTGAGATGAGGAGAAACTTCTTCACTCAGAGGGTAGTAGGTCTGTGGAATTTGCTGCCCCAGGAAGCTGTGGAAGCTACATCATTAAATAAATTTAAAACAGAAATAGACAGTTTCCTAGAAGTAAAGGGAATTCGGGGTTACGGGGAGCGGGCAGGAAATTGGACATGAATTTAAATTTGAGGTTAGGATCAGATCAGCCATGATCTTATTGAATGGCGGAGCAGGCTCGAGGGGCCGATTGGCCTACTCCTGCTCCTATTTCTTATGTTCATTCAAAGAGCCGACACAGGTACGATGGGCTGAATGGCCTCCTCCTGTGCTGTACCTACTATGATAATATGATACATCAGGGAATGATATACAGCACTGAGGGGTAGGGGAGAGGGGAGAAAGTGGGGATAGGGAAAGGCACTTAAACGTCAGCAAAAACAAAGTCAAAGAATAGAGAAAATTCTAAATGTGATCTTTTATTTTCTTAAATCCTGCTTTCTGAATTTTATATCAAAATCAGTAAAGCACAAGACCAAACTACACTTGAGGTGATTTGCACATTATTAAGGGGTGGATCCTTGAATCCCAAGTATAAAAATATAGAACTTGCAGCAAGTCAGGCAGCCATTTTGTGAACCTCTGTCCTGCCTCCAGTTCACTTTCCAGCCCTTTAATCTTTTTCAAAAAATCCAACCTGTTTGGATCAGTGAGTACAACTTCAAGCTGAAAAAATACTAATGTACATTTATTTGCTGTGTAGTCTCCAGGCCTTGGTGCCCAGTGACGGGAATCCTGACTTATTCTATGTGTGTGTATATATATTTATATATATATATATATATATATATATATAGAGATATGGTTTTTCTCTCGGTGACAGTGGTCTGTGTGCAGATTCTGATGCCATTCACAGAGCACTGCAGTTGCATAAGAATTGTGATCATGGTCCTAATGTTACACTGCCGCTTTGCCTCTTCAGATTTCACGCTGAAAACGTTAACAAGAGCTGACACAGGAGATTACAAGCAGACAGTTGGAAATTCCAGGTCTTTGTGCAGCGTGGAGCCGAGCCAGCTCTGTGTGCATCTGCAGTCCGGAGAGAGAGAAAAAAAAAAACAGGCTTTTTGCTTTTGCGAAACTCTCTTTGCAAGAAGGGGCACAGTCAGGGGGGTGGTGATGTTCGGGCTGGCTGCAACTCGCCTGGAAGGCGTTCATTCAGCGCAGAGCTAAGACTGCATCTGGCTGTTCTCACCCTCACTCCACCTGGGATCTCTGGGCCAGTGTGTCTGTGCGCTGGGGTGCTGACAGCAATTGGCTGCACACACATCTGTCTCTGCACCAGCTGTGGTTGGTGCATATCCCTTATGGATACAATCTAGACATCATGAACATGTAGCTAATCGGAGGTCCAAGGTCACCTCTAAAGCTTCGGCTTTTAATTACTGAATTAAAGGTCAGGAGAAACTTCTTTACCCAGAGAGTGATTAGAATGTGGAACTCACTACCACAAGGAGTGGTTGAGGTGAATAACATAGATGCCTCTAAGGGGAAGCTAGATAAACAGATGAGGGAGCAAGGAATAGAAGATTATGCCAATAGGGTGAGATGAAAGTAGGGAGGGAGGAGGCTCGTGTGGAGCATAAACACCGGCATGGACCAGTTGGACCAAATGACCTGTTTCTGTGCTGTACATTCTATGTGGTATTCTATAAAAATGTTACTGAGATATAGGTCTATATATCACCCTGTCTCATGATGCACACTTCAGAAAAAAGCCCTCTGGCTGTCCCTCACTCTTCCTGTTAAAGGGCAGCTAACATTTTTTCTTTAACGGAGGTCAAATAAATTCTCATTTTCACTTATGAAATTGTTATTGAATCGGGATAAAAAGTCAACTTTATTTTGTGCTTTTCAGGGGATGTTAGTGATGGGGACCAGAAGGTGTTCCTTCAGGCACCTGGTATCAGCATTAAGCACCAGCAGAGCAGGTACAGCATGGGTTAGATACCGAGAGTAAAGCTCCCTCTACACTGTCCCATCAAACACTCCCAGGGCAGGTACAGCACGGGTTAGATACAGAGTAAAGCTCCCTCTACACTGTCCCATCAAACACTCCCAGGGCAGGTACAGCACGGGTTAGATACAGAGTAAAGCTCCCTCTACACTGTCCCATCAAGCACTCCCAGGGCAGGTACAGGGTTAGATACAGAGTAAAGCTCCCTCTACACTGTCCCATCAAGCACTCCCAGGGCAGGTACAGGGTTAGATACAGAGTAAAGCTCCCTCTACACTGTCCCATCAAGCACTCCCAGGGCAGGTACAGGGTTAGATACAGAGTAAAGCTCCCTCTACACTGTCCCATCAAACACTCCCAGGGCAGGTACAGCATGGGTTAGATACAGAGTAAAGCTCCCTCTACACTCCCAATACTGTGTCTCAACCTTTATCTCTGCAGCATTATTTGACATTTTCCATTTCCTGCACCACCATCCTTTAGTTTCTCTGAATGAGAGGATGCCAATTTAATTTGGAGTCTTCCCATTTCCTTAATGGAAGCTTAAGCAAGAATTTATTATTCTTTCTATCATTTTGCAACAAAGCTCATGAAAGATTCCTTATGATCCTTTATCTGTGTATCCCTTAGAATTTGCAACATTCACAAGGTCAAGCTCTTGCCATTTGACCGTGTCCGGGGGATGGACCTTCCATCTCTATAAACTTAGCGGAATAGGGTTGAAGAAGGGATTTAAACCGTAGCGAAGGATAGTGACATCATTACTTGGTCAACTTTCTCTTCTCTTCATGCCTTCAATCCCAGTACATGGGAATGCCTGAAATCTGCAATTTTGAGTAAAGAAAGAACCTGCATTTATATAGCGCCTTTCATGACCCCTGCACTCCCGAAGTGGTTTACAGCCAATGAAGTACTTTTTGAAGTGTGGTCACTGTTGTAATGTAGGAAACACGGCAGTCAATTTGTGCACAGCAAGATCCCACAAACAGCAATATGATAATGTCCAGATAATCAGTTTTTTAGTGATGTTGGTTGAGAGATAAATATTGATTTGGACACCGGGGAGACCTCCCCTTCTCTTCTTCAAAATGCATTGTAGGATCTTTTATATCCACCTGAGAGGGCAGACGGGGCCTTGGTTTAACGTCTCATCTGAAAGACAGGACCTCCAACGGTGAAGCACCCTCTCAGTACCTAAGGAAGTCATCCTTCTTCATTTTTAGTGAGACCTGAAGTGACCGCCTGCTCCCCTGACTCTGTAATAGTGAATGCGTTACCTACCCAACTATCCCCGTTTGTGTGTCTGCCTGTGTATGTCTGGGAAAGGACAGGCCACTAAGTTGTCCTTGACCCAGTTACAGACGGTGATCGGCTATGTCTGTAATGACTCACTGCATGCGTGACATTTAATGAAGTGCCAGATTCATGGAAAGAAATTGTTGAGATTGAACTCCAGATGATTCTGATGTCAGGAACGGTCCAAATGAAACCCTAGTCTCCTTTTCACACTCTTGCATTGTTTTGCATTCTACTATTGGAGCCATTGCTCAAAATCAACTCAAAGAGGAAGTGATACAATCAACTTAGCAATGCAGAGTGACGTACTGTCAATCCTACAAATAGCCAGACTGAATGATAAATACAATGAGATGTCAGCAGCCGAACAACTAGTCCGATATCACCATTTACTTGCAGGAGACCGACTAATCTCTTAAAGGGCAATTTCAACTTCCACTTGAGCAAGGGGGCATGCGATACTGCAGTGTCCATTGGTTGCTTTAAATATTGTACTGAGCTGCCACTCCAATGCTGATGGAGTTGTGCTTTGTTGGAGCTGCCGCCCCTGCACAGGAAATGTTAAATGGAAGGTCCCATCTGCTCGGTCCAGCGACTCTAATGACTCAAACTTTTAAGGTCCCATGGCGCTATCCAAAGGAGGGCATTTTGTGGGATCTTGCTGTGCGTAAAATAACTTTTGCAGTTGCCTGTGTAACAAGTCAATGCATCTTAAAATAATTCAATGTGTTGGGGTACGTTTCCTGCTCCGGCCCCATAACTTGTGGGGCTTCTGGCAGCAGAACAGGAGAAGCCGCAAGGAAATTCACCCCCTGAGGGATGCAATTTGGACACACTTCTGTGAAAACTGATAGGATGCCATAAAGCTGAGGAACGACAACAGAGCAAGGAGAGAGAGTTTCAGGTGAGTGCGTGTATAGGCTAACAAAGTGAAGGAGTAAAATAATTTCTCAACACTCCCAACACACACCCGAGAAAAATGGTCCGAATTTGTTCAGGCTACAGTATCATTTGCTGCTTTGAATTTTGTCTTGCGGCACACTGATATCTTGCTATCATCGCTCCCCCCCACCACCCAGTTAACCCAATACAGGCAGTAAGTACCTGTAGTAAATACCGACCACCCTTTTTTGATATAAAAACAGAAAATGCTGGAAAACGCTCAGCAGGTCAGGCAGCATCTGTGGAGAGAGAAACAGAGTTAACAGTTCAGGTCGATGACCCTTTGTCAGAACTGGAAGGTGGTGGAGAGGAACAGCTTTTAAGCAACTGCATTTGGTATCAGATGGACGGCGGGCCCAGGGAGGTAGGAATTACTAAGGATGAAGAATCACTCGGTACAAAGACTGATTGAAGACAGTGTGGGGGGAGGAGGAGGAGGGGTGGCCATTAAGGAAGACACCAGGGAGCCCGGTGGAGGGAAGCAAGACACAAAGAACAGTGGTGAGAGTGAGATGTTCAAACATGGATAAAAGGCCGCAGGGTATGGAGATAGGCCAGGAGGAGATAGGGTTACCTCAGCTTCCATATGACAAGTACAAGGGCATCATTAACACAGGAACTATTCCTCCATCTGCTTTTTTTCCCTTTTCCTGTGAGGAAATGTTTAGCTTCCACTTGGCAAATACTTGCAGTTGTGTGATTGAAATCAAGAGCTCACAGTGTGGGGGGAATCACAGGTGCAGTCCCCCAATCTCATCATCTTTTGTTCCAATGTTCTTGAGATTGGTTCTCATGCCAAACATAGGCTGAGAGTTGGGACTGTGGTCTTCAACAGAACGTGTAGCAGACAATAATCCCTTTGCACCAGAAGGCATTATATCATGTGTTGGTAGATTTGATCTATCTATCTATCTACCGATCGATCGATCTATCTATCTATCGAAAGTCTTGCATATAGTATACACCATTACATACTTCCTGTAATTTTTTTTTTATTCGTTCATGGGATGTGGGCATCACTGGCAAGGCCAGCATTTATTGCCTATCCCTAATTGCCCTTGAGAAGGTGGTGGTGAGTCGCTGCCTTGAACCGCTGCAGTCCGTGTGGTGAAGGTTCTCCCACAGTGCTGTTGGGAGGGAGTTCCAGGATTTTGACCCAGCGACGATGAAGGAACGGCGATATATTTCCAAGTCGGGATTGTGTGCGACTTGGAGGGGAACGTGCAGGTGGTGTTGTTCCCATGTGCCTGCTGCCCTTGTCCTTCTAGTTGGTAGAGGTCGCGGGTTTTGGAGGTGTTGTCAAAGAAGTCTTGGCGAGTTGCTGCAGTGCATCCTGTGGATGGTACACACTGCAGCCACTGTGAAGGGAGTGAATGTTTAGGGTGGTGGATGGGGTGTCAATCAAGCGGGCTGCTTTGTCCTGGATGGTGTCGAGCTTCTTGAGTGATGTTGGAGCTGCACTCATCCAGGCAAGTGGAGAGTATTCCATCACACTCCTGACTTGTGCCTTGTAGATGGTGGAAAGGCTTTGGGGAGTCAGGAGGTGAGTCACTCGCCGCAGAATACCCAGCCTCTGACCTGCTCTTGTAGCCACAGTATTTACGTGGCTGGTCCAGTTAAGTTTCTGGTCATTGGTGACCCCCAGGATGTTGATGGTGGGGGATTCGGCGATGGTAATGCCGTTGAATGTCAAGGGGAGGTGGTTAGACTCTCTCTTGTTGGAGATGGTCATTGCCTGGCACTTATCTGGCGCGAATGTTACTTGCCACTTATCAGCCCAAGCCTGGATGTTGTCCACGTCTTGCTGCATGCGGGCTCGGACTGCTTCATTATCTGAGGGGTTGCGAATGGAACTGAACACTGTGCAATCATCAGCGATCATCCCCATTTCTGACCTTATGATGGAGGGAAGGTCATTGATGAAGCAGTTGAAGATGGTTGGGCCTAGGACACTGCCCTGAGGAACACCTGCAGCAAATGTCCTGGGGCTGAGATGATTGGCCTCCAACAACCACTACTATCTTCCTTTGTGCTAGGTATGACTCCAGCCACTGGAGAGTTTTCCCCCTGATTCCCATTGACTTCAATTTTACTAGGGCTCCTTGGTGCCACACTCGTTCAAATGCTGCCTTGATGTCCAGGGCAGTCACTCTCACCTCACCTCTGGAATTCAGATCTTTTGTCCATAGAATCATAGAATCATAGAAGTTACAACATGGAAACAGGCCCTTCGGCCCAACATGTCCATGTCGCCCAGTTTATACCACGAAGCTAGTCCCAATTTCCTGCACTTGGCCCATATCCCTCTATACCCATCTTACCCATGTAACTGTCCAAATGCTTTTTAAAAGACAAAATTGTACCCGCCTCTACTACTGCCTCTGGCAGCTCGTTCCAGACACTCACCACCCTTTGAGTGAAAAAATTGCCCCTCTGGACCCTTTTGTATCTCTCCCCTCTCACCTTAAATCTATGCCCCCTCGTTATAGACTCCCCTACCTTTGGGAAAAGATTTTGACTATCTACCTTATCTATGCCCCTCATTATTTTATAGACTTCTATAAGATCACCCCTTAACCTCCTACTCTCCAGGGAAAAAAGTCCCAGTCTGTCTAACCTCTCCCTATAAGTCAAACCATCAAGTCCCGGTAACATCCTAGTAAATCTTTTCTGCACTCTTTCTAGTTTAATAATATCCTTTCTATAATAGGGTGACCAGAACTGTACACAGTATTCCAAGTGTGGCCTCACCAATGCCCTGTACAACTTCAACAAGACATCCCAACTCCTGCATTCAATGTTCTGACCAATGAAACGAAGCATGCCGACTGCCTTCTTCACCACCCTATCCACCTGTGACTCCACTTTCAAGGAGCTATGAACCTGTACTCCTAGATCTCTTTGTTCTATAACTCTCCCCAACACCCTACCATTAACGGAGTAGGTCCTGGCCCGATTCGATCTACCAAAATGCATCACCTCACATTTATCTAAATTAAACTCCATCTGCCATTCATCGGCCCACTGGCCCAATTTATCAAGATCCCGTTGCAATCCTAGATAACCTTCTTCACTGTCCACAATGCCACCAATCTTGGTGTCATCTGCAAACTTACTAACCATGCCTCCTAAATTCTCATCCAAATCATTAATATAAATAACAAATAACAGCGGACCCAGCACCGATCCCTGAGGCACACTGCTGGACACAGGCATCCAGTTTGAAAAACAACCCTCTACAACCACCCTCTGTCTTCTGTCGTCAAGCCAATTTTGTATCCAATTGGCTACCTCACCTTGGATCCCATGAGATTTAACCTTATGTAACAACCTACCATGCGGTACCTTGTCAAAGGCTTTGCTGAAGTCCATGTAGACCACGTCTACTGCACAGCCCTCATCTATCTTCTTGGTTACCCCTTCAAAAAACTCAATCAAATTCGTGAGACATGATTTTCCTCTCACAAAACCATGCTGACTGTTCCTAATCAGTCCCTGCCTCTCCAAATGCCTGAAGATCCTGTCTCTCAGAATACCCTCTAACAACTTACCCACTACAGATGTCAGGCTCACCGGTCTGTAGTTCCCAGGCTTTTCCCTGCCGCCCTTCTTAAACAAAGGCACAACATTTGCTACCCTCCAATCTTCAGGCACCTCACCTGTAGCTGTCGATGATTCAAATATCTCTGCTAGGGGACCCGCAATTTCCTCCCTAACCTCCCATAACGTCCTGGGATACATTTCATCAGGTCCCGGAGATTTATCTACCTTGATGCGCGTTAAGACTTCCAGCACCTCCCTCTCTGTAATATGTACACTCCTCAAAACATCACTATTTATTTCCCCAAGTTCCCTAACATCCATGCCTTTCTCAACCGTAAATACCGATGTGAAATATTCATTCAGGATCTCACCCATCTCTTGTGGTTCCGCACATAGATGACCTTGTTGATCCTTAAGAGGCCCTACTCTCTCCCTAGTTACTCTTTTGCCCTTTATGTATTTGTAGAAGCTCTTTGGATTCTCCTTTGCCTTATCTGCCAAAGCAATCTCATGTCCCCTTTTTGCCCTCCTGATTTCTCTCTGAACTCTACTCCGGCAATCTCTATACTCTTCAAGGGATCCACTTGATCCCAGCTGCCTATGCATGTCATATGCCTCCTTCTTCTTTTTGACTAGGGCCTCAATCTCCTGAGTCATCCAAGGTTCCCTACTTCTACCAGCCTTGCCCTTCACTTTATAAGGAATGTGCTTACCCTGAACCTTGGTTAACACACTTTTGAAAGCCTCCCACTTACCAGACGTCCCTTTGCCTGCCAACAGACTCTCCCAATCAACTTCTGAAAGTTCCTGTCTAATACCATCAAAATTGGCCTTTCCCCAATTTAGAATTTTAACTTTTGGGCCAGACCTATCATTCTCCATAGCTATCTTAAAACTAATGGAATTATGATCACTGGTCCCAAAGTGATCCCTCACGAACACTTCTGTCACCTGCCCTTCCTTATTTCCCAAGAGGAGGTCAAGTTTTGCCCCCTCTCTAGTCGGGCCATCCACATACTGAATGAGAAATTCCTCCTGAATACACTCAACAAATTTCTCTCCATCCAAGCCCCTAATGCTATGGCTGTCCCAGTCAATGTTGGGAAAGTTAAAGTCCCCTACTATTACCACCCTATTTTTCTTGCAGCTGTCTGTAATCTCCTTACATATTTGCTCCTCAATTTCCCGTTGACTATTTAGGGGTCTGTAGTACAATCCTATCAAAGTGATCTCTCCCTTCTTATTTTTCAGTTCTACCCATATGGACTCAGTGGGCGAACCCTCGGATATATCCCCTCTCACTACTGCCGTGATGTTCTCCCTAATCAAGAACGCAACTCCCCCTCCTCTCTTACCTCCTGCTCTATCTTTCCTATAGCATCTGTACCCTGGAACATTGAGCTGCCAGTCCTGCCCCTCCCTTAGCCATGTTTCAGTAATAGCTATAACATCCTAGTCCCATGTACCCATCCATGCCCTGAGTTCATCTGCCTTGCCCATCAGACTTCTTGCATTGAAATAAATGCAGTTTAATCTAGACTTCCCTTGGTCTTTGCCCTGCTTTCTCAGACCATCTGTCCGGTCATGTTCTGTACACTCTCCCTTACTGCCTTTTGTTTCTGTCACCACTTTATTTCCCACTGACTTCCTGCATCGGTTCCCATCCCCCTGCCATATTAGTTTAAACCTTCCCCAACAGCACTAGCAAACACTCCCCCTAGGACATTGGTTCCAGTCCTGCCCAGATGCAGACCGTCCATGTTTGGACAAAGGCTGTAATGAGGTCTGGAGCCGAGTGGTCCTGGTGGAACCCAAACTGAGCATCGGTGAGCAGGTTATTGGTGAGTAAGTGTCGCTTGATAGCACTGTCGACGACACCTTCCATCACTTTGCTGATGATTGAGAGTAGACTGATGGGGCGGTAATTGGCCGGATTGGATTCGTTCTGCTTTTTGTGGACAGGACATACCTGGGCAATTTTCCACATTGTCGGGTAGATGCCAGTGTTGTAGCTGTACTGGAACAGTTTGGCTAGAGGCGCAGCTAGTTCTGGAGCACAAGTCTTCAGCACTACAGCCGGGATGTTGTCGGGGCCCATAGCCTTTGCTGTATCCAATGCACTCAGCCGTTTCTTGATATCATGTGGAATGAATCGAATTGGCTGAAGACTGGCTTCTGTGATGGTGGGGATATCGGGAGGAGGCCGAGATGGATCATCCACTCGGCACTTCTGGCTGAAGATGGTTGCAAACGCTTCAGCCTTGTCTTTTGCACTCACGTGCTGGACTCCGCCATCATTGAGGATGGGGATGTTTACAGAGCCTCCTCCTCCCGTTAGTTGTTTCATTGTCCACCACCATTCAAGACTGGATGAGGCAGGACTGCAGAGCTTTGATATGATCCATTAGTTGTGGAATCGCTTAGCTCTGTCTATAGCATGTTGCTTCCGCTGTTTAGCATGCATGTAGTCCTGAGTTGTAGTTTCACCAGGTTGGCACCTCATTTTTAGGTACACCTGGTGCTGCTCCTGGCATGCTCTTCTACACTCCTCATTGAACCAGGGTTGATCCCCTGGCTTGTTGGTAATGGTAGAGTGAGGAATATGCCAGGCCATGAGGTTACAGATTGTGCTGGAATACAATTCTGCTGCTGCTGATGGCCCACAGCGCCTCATGGATGCCCAGTTTTGAGCTGCTGGATCTGTTCTGAATCTATCCCATTTAGCATGGTGGTAGTGCCACACAACACGTTGAATGGTGTCCTCAGTGCGAAGACGGGACTTCATCTCCACAAGGACTGTGCGGTGGTCACTCCTACCAATACTGTCATGGACAGATGCATTTGCGACAGGTATATTGGTGAGGACGAGGTCAAGTAAGTTTTTCCCTCGTGTTGGTTTGCTCACCACCTGCCGCAGGCCCAGTCTGACAGCTATGTCCTTCAGGACTCGGCCAGCTCGGTCAGTAGTGGTGCTACAGAGCCACTCTTTGTGATGGACATCGAAGTCCCCCACCCAGAGTACATTCTGTGCCCTTGCTACCCTCAGTGCATCCACCAAGTGGTGCTCGACATGGAGGAGGACTGATTCATCAGCTGATGGAGGGCGGTAGGTGGTAATCAGCAGGAGGTTTCCTTGCCCATGTTTGACCTGATGCCATGAGATTTCATGGGGTCCAGAGTCAATGTTGAGGACTCCCAGGGCCACTCCATCCTGACTGTATATCACTGTACCGTCACCTCTGGTGGGTCTGTCCTGCCGGTGGGACAGGACATACCCAGGGATGGTGATGGAAGAGTCTGGGACGTTGGCTGAAAGGTATGATTCTGTGAGTATGGCTATGTCAGGCTGTTGCTTGACTAGTCTGTGGGACAGCTCTCCCAAATTTGGCACAAGTCCCCAGATGTTAGCGAGGAGGACTTTGCAGGGTAGACTGGGCTTGGATTTGCCTTTGTCGTGTCTGGCGCCTAGTGGTCCTTTCGGTTTTATTCTTATTATGACTTTTTTTAAGCGAGATTTTACAACTGAGTGGCTTGCCAGGCCATATCAGAGGGTGATTAAGAATCAACCACATTGCTGTGGGTCTGGAGTCACATATAGGCCAGACCGGGTAAGGACGACAGGTTTCCTTCCCTAAAGGGCATTAGCGAACCAGATGGGTTTTTACGACAATCCGGTAGTTTCATGGCCACCATTACTGATACTAGTATTTTAATTCCAGATTTTATTTAATTAATAGAATTTAAATTCCACAGCTACCGTGGCGGGATTTGAACTCATGACTCTGGATTATTATTCCGGGCCTGCATGGATTACTAGTCCAGTAACATAACCACTATGCTACTGTACCATAATGCTTCTATATCACACTTAATCATAGACAAATTTATTCGACCGCACCTGATTTGGGTCATTTTTACCATGTGATTTTTTTCCCAGCTCTGGCTCTCCCAGTCTCGATCCTCTCAATTCTCTCTCCCACCTCCTCAAGTGGCCCACCAGACACGTGAAACAAAACAAACTAAAAATATTTGAACAGCTCCAAGCCAGGTGTCGATATAGGGAGATTATGGTTCTTACAATTGGGATCATTTTACACTTTTTACCAACTGCACTTGACTCCCCCTTTGTAGCTGCACAAAAACAAATGTAAAAATCTCTTTCTCTCCAGGAACAGAAGAGTGCCACACTGCTTCCATTTTTTTAATTGACCTGTCAGTCAAACACAACCAGGATTCTCATCTGCATCCTGACCCTAAGTGACCCCACTGTTCATTTTAAGAATGCAGAACAGTTCCACCTTTTAATCTTAAAGTGATGCATACGCCTAGAACATTCTAGAATCTTAGCATGGAAATGGGCCCGCCAACGTCCATGTCACTGTTTTGTCCATGAGCTACCTAGTCTAATCCCAGTTCCCTGCTCACACCCCATACCCTTGAACAGTCTGCCTATCCAATCAACTATCTAATTCTCTTTTAAAACAATTTATGGGACATTGCTTCAACAATAGTTTTTGTAAATGTAAACAATCTTACAACACCAAGTTATAGTCCAACAATTTTATTTGAAAATCACAAGCTTTCGGAGGCTTCCTACTTCGTCAGGTGAATGTCAGGAAATCCTTGAACCTTTCCCATTTATATTCAGAGAACAATACCTGGTGATTACAGATAATCTTTCCAACTGCCCGTTGTCAAGGCAATCAAGACAGCGTCCACGACACCACACAACCCTGCCACGGCAACCTCTGCAAGACATGCCAGATCATCGACACAGATACCACCATCACACGAGAGGACACCACCCGCCAGGTGCATGGTGCATACTCCTGTGACTCGGCCAACGTTGTCTACCTCATACGTTGCAGGAAAGGATGCCCCGGAGCATGGTACATTGGCGAGACCATGCAGACACTGCGACAACGGATGAACGGACACCGCGCAACAATCGCCAGACAAGAGGGTTCCCTCCCAGTCGGGGAACACTTCAGCAGTCAAGGACATTCAGCCACCGATCTTCGGGTAAGCGTACTCCAAGGCGGCCTTCGAGACACACGACAATGCAAAATCGTCGAGCAGAAATTGATAGCCAAGTTCCGCACCCATGAGGACGGCCTCAACCGGGATCTTGGGTTCATGTCGCGCTACACGTAACCCCACCAGCGAATAAAAGTTATCTGTTTTTAATTCAACAGGGCATTTTCAGTCTTTCTCTTCCTTTCGGATGTTTCTCCCTCTCTCTGTTTTGTGTTCTGGCCGTTTGTATATTCAGTGGTCCTGTAGGTAACACCTCTCTGTCTGAACACTTTGATTGCCTTGACAACGGGCAGTTGGAAAGATTATCTGTAATCACCAGGTATTGTTCTCTAAATATAAATGCGAAAGGTTCAAGGATTTCCTGACATTCACCTGACGAAGGAGGAAGCCTCCGAAAGCTTGCGATTTTCAAATAAAATTGTTGGACTATAACTTGGTGTTGTAAGATTGTTTACATTTGTCAACCCCAGTCCATCACCGGCATCTCCACATAATAGTTTTTGTGGCAGAGAATTCAAACATTCTGTGCAGTGAAAATTCCTTTGTTCTTTTTATGATGATTTTAAATTTGTGCCCTGATCAGTGGAAACAATTGATCACTATTTATTTTATCATAACCCCTTCATAATCTCGAAGACCTCCATCAGCTCCAGTGAATAAAGCCCAAACCTTTCAAGTCTGTTTTTGTAACTGTAACCCTCTCATCCCTGGGAACATCTTTGTGAATCTAAAAGAAAAAAATAAAGAACTTGCATTTATAAAGCACCTTTCACGATCTCAGGACGTCCCAAAGTGTTTCACAGCCAATTAAGCACTTTTGAAGTGCAGTCACTGTTGTATTACTGGAAACACGGCAGCCAATTTCGCACAGCAAGATCCCACAAACAACAGTTTGATAATGACCAGATAATCTGTTTTTAAATGATGTTGGTTGAGGGATAAATATTGGCCAGGACACCGGGGAGAACTCCCCCGCTCTTCTCCGAAACAGTGCCGTGGGATCTTTCACATCCACCTGAGAGGGCAGACGGGGCCTCGGTTTAACATCTCATGCAAAAGACACCTCTGACAGTGCAGCACTCCCTCAGTACTGGCACTGGAGTGTCAGCCTGGATTATGTGTTCTAGTTTCTGGAGTGGGACTTGAAACCCACAACCTCCCTAACTCAGGGGCACGAGTGCTACCCTCTGAGCCACAGCTGACGCACATTGATGCTGTGCCATTTTTATTGCTTTTATATCATCCTATTATGGGATGGTATAATAGTCCTGTGCTTGCAAACCTCTGACTTATCATGAGTGATGCCCTGGAAAATTTGCTGGTGTGTGTGTGTATATAAAAGCCTTGCATCTAGAATGCATCTGCCACATTTTAGACCTGACATCGCAATGAGTCAAAAGTAAGAAAGAAAACCAGTCATTTCCTGATGGTCGTTCTGAACTTGGGAAACAGCCAGAGAATTACAATCCAGTTGCCAATCTACAACAAAAAAAACAATTACCCTCTTACTGACCTTAAAATGTGCTTAGCATTTAATTGACCTCAGGGTGTGTCTTTTCTTTTGACTATGTGGGTGTCAAAAGGGCAGCCAGTGTTACACATAACTCCACTTCAAAAGCAGAAGGGTGGCACCATCTATTACGTGCTATAACACTCCGGGCTCTAACTTAACACGAGCAATGCCACCGACGATCATCTAGTTTCTAAAAAAAATAAAATGCCCCTGGTGAAACATCTTAAAATTCCAAGCACAGTTGGCCGTGAAAACCTGAGATTGTTGCTGATTCTGGGCCCCTCTGACCACCTGACTGCTAATCTCAAGACTTGAATTCCGTACATTTTAATTTCTAATATTACTTGTTCTTTCATCTGTGTTTGTGCCTCTCAATGAGCTGGACTTAATTCTTTTGAGTACGTCTGAGCCGCCTTTGTTAGAAACAGTTTCTTGCATTTTCAAGGGAGGAGGGAGTGTAGAGAGGGGTCCCGCACCTCCTGGTGTTTCTCTAATACTTCAAAGCGAAGCATTTTGGGACGTCCTGAGGTCGTGAGAGGCGCTGATTAAATGCAAGTTTTACTTTCTTTCTTTTCTCTAATTCCATGAGCGGCCCAGGTATTATTGCTGAGACAGGTACAAGCCTTTATGGTTGTCTTTGCCCATGTTTATTGTGTGTGTGCGTGTGTTTGTGTGTGTGCATGTGCAAGTGTTTGTGTGTGTGGAGGGGTATAGTGTCTGTGCATGTGCATGTGTGCATCTGTGTGTTTGTGTGTGTAGAGGCAGTATGTGTGCGGGTTTGTGTGTGTGTTTGTGTCTGTGAAGGGGGTGTGTGTGTGCGTATGTGTTTGTGCATGTGCGTGCATTTGTGTGTATGTGGAATTGGAGTGTGTGTGTGCGCGAGTGTGTGCGTGTGTGTACGAGTGAGTGTATGTGTGTGTGTACGAGTGAGTGTATGTGTGTATGTGTGTGTGAGTGTGTGTGTGTGAGTGTATGTGTGTGTGTACGAGTGAGTGTATGTGTGTGTGTGGGAGTGTATGTGTGTGTGAGTGTGCGTGTGTGTGGGCGAGTGTGTGTGTGGGCGAGCGTGTGTGTGAGTGTGTGTGTGTGAGTGTGTGTGTGTGCGAGTGTGTGTGAGTGTGTGTGTGTGTGCGAGCGAGTGTGTGTGTGTGAGCATCTGTGCGTGTGTGTGTGCGTGTGTGCAATTGTGTGTGTGTGTACGAGTGAGTGTATGTGTGTGTGTGAGAGTGTGTGTGAGTGTGTGTGGGCGAGTGTGAGTGTGTGTGTGTGCGAGCGAGTGTGTGTCTGTGTGCGTGTGTGCAATTGTGTGTGTGTGTGGAATTTGTGCGTGTGGGAGGCGTGTGTTCTTCATGCCACAGTTGGGTGTGATGCATCTTCCTGCTCGTAGAAGCAAGATTGAGACAGGCCACCTGATTGTGGGCGACCCAGCAGGAATTTTCAGTCGTTTGCTGAGAGATTCCTGTTCTTCTGATACAGACCTTCAGCTGCTGGGAAAAAGTACTGACAAACAATTCACTTCAGAGAATCAGTTTATAATTAAATAGTTCAGAACCTGCCCAGTCAAAGAACTGTAACATTGTAAATCGAGTGGGATTAGTTGGAAATAGTCCCTGTAATCCTGCCTTTGTAATTGAAACATGACTTTGTTTAGTGGTTTAAGCTTTATGTAAGTCACATTCTTGGGTATGGGAATCACTTTATTCCACACTGCATCGTAGTCCAATGTGTACAGTTATGTTTAACTGTATACGTAAGCAGAGCCCTCCTGTTGGTAAATATATTGTTGGGTGTAATACAAAGCTGTAGAGATGGGAGGGTCAATATTAGTAGCAACATTATAAACATGCTTTTTGAATGCATTTACGATGTTGATGCACATAGCAATTCCCACCCACTTCCCCGGAAGATTCAAACTCCAATCCATGGGGTTGCCAACTCTGGTTGCTCGTATTCCTGGATTCTCTCGCCCCGCCCCCACACACTCCTACCATTGGTCTCCTGACACGTCCATCCTCGTGGTGACCCCCCCAGACACCCCTACCATTGGTCTCCCGACACGTCCATCCTCGCGATGACCCCCCCCAGACACTCCTACCATTGGTCTCCCGACACGTCCATCCTCGTGGTGACCCCCCCAGACACTCCTACCATTGGTCTCCCGACACGTCCATCCTCGTGGTGACCCCCCCAGACACTCCTACCATTGGTCTCCCGACACGTCCATCCTCGCTTCATTTTGCGAAGACCTATAAAAGTGTCAAAAAGTCTCTCTCGATAATGAACATGTCCTGTTTGTGGTGGACATGGTGTCCAGCTGGAAATTTTCTCAAATTGCATTGTTCTGATGTATTTTATTGACAGGACTGAAACCAACGAGGTGCGATTGGTGACACAAACCCACCACCAATTAGCAAAGACTTGTCATCAACCCAACCAATGCGAGTGGGCAGGGGATCACCAAAAAAAATGTTAAACAGCATTTTTCCGTAGCTATTGTTCTAGGCCCGTCACACTGTCCCCACCCCACCCCCGTCGCACTGTCCCCACCCCACCCCCGTCGCACTGTCCCCACCCCCCCTGTCGCACTGTCCCCACCCCCCCCCCGGTCACACTGTCCCCACCCCCCCCGTCGCACTGTCCCCACCCCCCGTCACACTGTCCCCACCCCCCGTCGCACTGTCCCCACCCCCCCCGTCGCACTGTCCCCACCCCCCCGTCACACTGTCCCCACCCCCCCCATCGCACTGTCCCCACCCCCCCCCGTCGCACTGTCCCCACCCCCCCCGTCACACTGTCCCCCCCCCCCATCGCACTGTCCCCACCCCCCCGTCACACTGTCCCCACCCCCCCCGTCACACTGTCCCCACCCCCCACATCGCACTGTCCCCACCCCCCCGTCACACTGTCCCCACCCCCCCCATCGCACTGTCCCCACCCCCCCGTCACACTGTCCCCACCCCCCCGTCACACTGTCCCCACCCCCCCCCATCGCACTGTCCCCACCCCCCCGTCACACTGTCCCCACCCCCCCGTCACACTGTCCCCACCCCCCACATCGCACTGTCCCCACCCCCCACATCGCACTGTCCCCACCCCCCCTGTCACACTGTCCCCACCCCCCACATCGCACTGTCCCCACCCCCCCGTCACACTGTCCCCACCCCCCCGTCACACTGTCCCCACCCCGTCGCACTGTCCCCACCCCCCGTCACGCTGACCCCACCCACCCCGTCGCACTGTCCCCACCCTCCCGTCGCACTGTCCCCACCCCCCCGTTGCACTGTCCCCACCCCCCCCGTCGCACTGTCCCCACTCTCCCGTCACACTGTCCCCACCCCCCCGGGTCACACTGTCCCCAATCCCCCGTCACACTGTCCCCACCCCTCCGTCACACTGTCCCCACCCCGTCACACTGTCCCCACCCCGTCACACTGTCCCCACCCACCCCGTCGCACTGTCCCCACCCCCCTGTCGCACTGTCCCCACCCCATCACACTGTCCCCACCCCGTCACACTGTCCCCACCCACCCCGTCACACAGTCCCCACTTCCCCATCACACCATCCCCACCCCCCGGCATACTATCCTCCCTCACCCCCCACCCCCCCCCCAGCACATTGTCCTCGTTCCACTCCCCACCATTCCTCAGCAGATTGCTCCACCCCACATCCGCTCCTGCCCCACCCACCCCCGGACCCCACCTGTGCTTTAATGTCCAGGGTGTTTGGTTGCTTCCTATTTCAATAAAAAAAGAAAGAACTCACATTTATATAACGTCTTTCACAACCTCAGGACGTTCCAAGGTGCTTTACAGCCAATGAAGTAATTCTGGATAGTAGCCACTGTTGTAATGTAGGAAACATGGCAGCCAATTTGCACACAGCAAGATCCCACAAACAGCAATGAGTTAAAGACCAGATAATCTTGAGGGATTAATATCAGCCAGGACACCGGGGGAAAACTCCCCTGCTCCTCTTCCAATCGTACCATGGAATCTTTTATCTGCACCTGAGAGGGTGGACAGGGCCTTGGTTTAATATCTTAGCTGAAAGGCAGCACCTCCAACAATGCCTCAGTACTGCACTGGGAGTATCAGCCTAGATTTTGTGTTCTAGTTTCTGGAGTGAGATTTGAACCCACAACCATGAGCCATGGCTGACTCTCCATCAGCCACTATATATAACCAACACACTGCGAGCAATGTTACAGGAAGCACCCTGGTCAAAACTGAATTGTTTTCAGCATAACAAGCGGGCAGACTGTAGACTAACCCTGGCTCCTGTCTGCTCTCCGCAGCTTGAGATCGAGTTCAGCATTAGATGTCTGATTGACAGGCAATCAACCCTGACACTGAACACAAAGTATTATTCCGGAATTGAAATTACCCTCAGGGGAGGGGAAGGAGCAATACTGGGACATTAATTGTGTTCCTGCCACTTTCCTTTCCCTTAACTTCAAAAAAAAATAACAATGCCGGCTAAGGAAATAAAAAGATTTTCACATTCTAGCAACTTAATAGGTAAACAAAATGAGTTTGTGCCTGGTATATTGTGCCTACAGCTACTAAGAGCAGCACTTTTGATGATTAAGGAGCCTGTTCACCAAGTCCCTGCATACCTGGGCGTAACATGTGAGCGAGACATCAGGAACCAGTTTGGCGCAGTGGACTGGAACCAGCTTTTGAATGAAAAATATCCTGGATCCCAATAATTATTCTTGGAGGAATGCAAAATCACAGCTTAAAAGCAAGTCACTTACAACCAATTTCCTCATGGAACCAATTTGATCTCCTGTGGACCAATCTGTGAATCCAATTGCATCAGGGCTGAATCCTCACACAGGAAATTTTTTTTTTGCTTCCCATCCCCCTCCCCACCTCGAGCTGGCCTCTGGAGAGAATTCTTCTCAGACATTATTCGCGTTCCCACGGTTCGATTGCGAATCATTAATGGCATGCAAGGGAAGAAATTTCTGTCGGGCGATCTGAGGCATTTCTAGTACACCTTGTGCAATGTACCGTGGAGTTTTGTAATCCCTTTGTCTTTCAACTGGTTTCCGGGCACATTGTACTTTTGCTGCTTCACAGAACTGCACTGCGTCATATTTACGGTGCAGACGGTTACTTTAGCATGCGAAGGAGGAGCATTTTATGTCAGGATCGATTACTAATTACATAGAATTAAATAGAATGTACAGCACAGAAACAGGCCATTCGGCCCAACTGGTCTGTGCTGGTGTTCATGCTCCACACGAGCCTCCTCCCTCCCTGCTTCATCTCACCCTATCAGCATATCCTTCTATTCCTTTCTCCCTCATGTGTTTATCTGGCTTCCCCTTAAATGCATCTATGTTATTCACCTCAACTATTCCATGTGGGAGTGAGTTCCACATTCTCACCACTCTCTGGGTAAAGAAGTTTCTCCTGAATTCCCTATTGGATTTATTAGTGACTATTTTATATTTATGGCCCCCTAGTTCTGGTCTCCCCCACAAGTGGAAACATCTTCTCTCCATCTACCCTATCGAACCCTTTCATAGTCTTAAAGACCTCTATCAGGGGGTCACCCCTCAGTCTTCTCTTTTCTAGAGAAAAGAGCCCCAGCTATATAAATGCAAGTTGTTGTTGTTGGGGGGGGGAGGGGTTTGCCCAGACCCCTGGCCACGTTTCCCTCAGTTCTCTGAGCACCAGAGCGGGGCAGGGGTAGAGGGGGGGGGGGCGATGAGATCGATTGAGAAGTTCAGAAAACTGGCCTGCGGTTCCGTGGAGGGTCCAACACTTGGATCTCACCGATGCTGCCCACTAACGTCCTTGTGGAGGGTCGTGTGACTCCACTCACTTTGAGTGCCGACTGCCTCTACTATGCCAGGTCCCACTGTAGATTGAGGAGTGGGAAGTCTCAACTGAGAGCGTCTCTCCTCCTTAGTCGTCATTTGCCTTGTAAGGAGAGGAAGGCAGTGCCACACCTTACATGTGGAATTACTGTCCTGGCCAATGTTTGTCCCTCAATCAACATCACTAAAAAACCCAGGCTGACACTTCCAGTGCAGCACTGAGGGAATGCTGCAGTGTCAAAGGTGCCGTCTTTCGGATGAGACGTTAAACGGAGGCCCGGTCTGCCCTCTCAGGTTGGATGTAAAAGATCTCAGGGCACAATTTCAAAGAAGAGCAGGGGAATTCTCCCCTGTGTCCTGGGCCAATATTAATCCCTTAACCAACATCACTAAAAAAAACAGATTATCTGGTCATTATCACAGTGCTGTTTGTGGGATCTTGCTGTGTGAAAATTGGCTGCCGTGTTTCCTACATTACAACAGTGACTACACTTCAAAAGTACCTCATTGCCTGTAAAGCACTTTAGAATGTCCTGAGGTTGTGAAAGGCGCTATATAAATGCAAATTCTTTCTTTTCTTTTTTTTTTATGAGGCATCGAGGAAATTCCTGGATGTTCTGCCAGTCTCCCACTAGTGATTGCATGAACCCCTCTCCTCCCCGTGTCCCCGAGGGATTTCAGGGCTGAGGTATTGATGTAGGAAAATGTCACACACTTTTCCTTTCTCTTTAAGGATTTCTTGCCGTTTTCTGTTCCCAATAAACTTTTCCGCAGGGTCTGACAGGCTCCCCGCGGCTCTTGCTGTGAGATTGGGCAAGCCTCGGATATCACAGCGCACGCTTTGATGTGCAGTGTTATCAGGATTTATTTAAGTGCAAGATTAGGGCAATATCTCAGCTTGTGTAGATTATAAAGAGGGACTTAAAAATAAATCAGGGAGAGCAGCCACACTCCGAGATAAGCTTACAGCGAGGAGTGGTTAGCAGGCAGAGGAAGGAAAAAGCTATCAGGTGGAGTCCTCTCCCCACTAGAGTTCAGCGCTGTTCCACAGCCCACGCCCCATTTTGTGCTTTCTTTCCACGTCCAGTTTTCTCCTCTCCTCACTCTTGTCCAGCTGCCGGCCTGCAACGTGGCCATTTTTTTTTTTGTGGGCTTTGAGAGGGAGTGTCGACTGATGCTGTCTTCCCCTGACCTCCGCACTTGCTCCTGTCCAGCAGCAGTCACTGGATCGCGATCAGGAACATTTACACCTAATTTTTCCACTCCCCAAACTAGAGACACTGGGATAACTTGCTGCACTAAGATCAGTTAACTCTTCTACTCTCGTGTCCAGATAACCGTGGAAACCAATAACTTAATTGCAGCAGGAAGTGAGCCAGTGTTTTGTGCTGGTACATTGTGTGATTTTATTCAGTTAAGGGGCCACCTATGTACAGTTGAGGAAAACCCTCATCCTTGGATCTAACAACTTGGGCCTAACTTCTCTTGCCTTGAATAAAGGGGTGTATCCCTATGGGAAGGGGGTGTCTCTCCATTTCAGGTAAACTGAAACACGGGTCGATTTTTAACGTCGATGCATTTAAGGGGAAGCTAGATAAGTACATGAGGGAGAAAGGAATAGAAGGGTATGCTGATAGGGTGAGATAAAGTAAGGTGGGAAGAGGTTCGTGTGGAGCATAAACGTCGGCATAGACCAGTTAGAACGAACGGCCTGTTTCTGTGCTGTAAATTCTATGTAATTCTATGTACATCGAGTTACATCAAGTCTACAGCACAGAAACAGGCCGTTCGGCCCAACTGGTCTATGCCGGCGTTTAATTCAGCACAGGTCAAGGATCAAGGCTGGTTTAGTCTGTTTGGTTTCAGTACTCTCTGGACAAACTCACTGAGCAATCCGAGAGCACTGCAGGGTATTTTGTGTCTGGTATTTTTCACTCCTCCTCTCCCGAAGCCTGCTGATTCGTGCTGGGGCTTCAGTCCCACAGTTGCTGTCGCCTCACTGACGCGTGATCCCAAACAACAAGTGTCGGCATCTCATTCACAGCCAGTTCCTGATCCCACTCTCACCTGACATCCCCACCCCGACACACCTGCACCTCCCAGCGGGGATCATGGACAACCACCTGGAGCGGGAACCCTGGCTGATTCTGGTTTTTTTCCCCTCCTAGTCCAGGGATGGAGTAAGTCTTTGCTACCAGTGGTAGCATTCCCGTCTCTCAGTCGGTGGGTTCGAGCCCCACCCCAGACAGTCCTGGACAGCAGAGACGGGAGCTCTGGCCTCTGGATACTGGGTTGACATCCAGTGGGACACTTGCGTCCAATGGGAATGGTCTGGTGACTTGTATCTGGCCAATTCTCCTGGGAGGGAGTTGTGAGTCAGGCCAATGAGCAGTCCAAGTAAAAAGAGTCTTTGTTACTGAAACGACCCACAGCTGGATGTAAAGCAGCGGAAAAAAATGGGTCGTCTAATGGGCCGTTAGGGACGGAAGAGAAGAAGAAGAAAAGAGTGCGGACCAATTGTAGCGTCCCAGCGACTGGCCGAGCAGGAATTGAACCTGGGCCTTTGGCTGGCTTGGCTTGCAGTTTCAGCCGTGGCTCAGTGGGCAGCACTCTCACCTCTGAGTCAGAAGGTTGTGGGTTTAAGTCCCACTCCAGAGACTTGAGGATAAAATCTAGGCTGACCCTCCCAATGCAGTACTGAGAGAGTGCTGCACTGTCGGAGGTGCCATCTTTCGGAGGAGACGTTAAACCGAGGCCCTTCTTGCCCTCTCAGGTGGACGTAAAAGACCCCATGGCACTATTTCGAAGAAGAGCAGGGGAGTTCTCCCCAATGTACTGGGCCAATATTTATCCCTCAACCAACATCACTAAAACAGATTATCTGGTCATTATCACATTGCTGTTTGTGGGATCTTGCTCTGCGCAAATTGGCCACCACGTTTCCTACATTACAACATTGACTACAGTTCAAAAATACTTCATTGGTTGTAAAGTGCTTCGGGACGTCCTGAGGTCATGAAAGGCGCTATATAAATGCAAGTCTTTCTTCTTTATTAGTACCACACCAGGGTAGGTACCCACACCGTAAATTCTAGACACACAAGTATGAATGAACTCAAGATTCACGCAGTGTCTGTCTCTTTTAACAGTAAGCATGATGCAAACTGCATTCTGGGCAACGACTGACAATACCTGTAAAACCAATGAAAGCTAAAACCTTTCAAAAAAAATTTTAGGTAATTAAATTATGACAATACATAACTGTTGAAATTATCAGTAAAAGCGATACCTAAACCCAGAAATCTGGACAGTGGTGGGAAGTTGCTGTAGTAACAGGAGCTCTCTCATCCACACAATAGGCCGGGGACAGGGGTTACAAAAATGATTCAATGTGTTTTCTGAGATAACAGACATTTCACTTGGATTTTCAGACAGTGAAAGTTAAACAAACACCACATTCCAGGGAGAGATGGTAAAACTGACCATGGCCTTCCAAAACGGAAATGTGTTAAGTGCAAAGCCAATCCCACTGAATTGTACACCCCGTCTCATTGCCCCATTGCCTCCTCCCCCTTACCCAGCCTTCAAGCGAGTATCAATTTTGAAAACTTTTATATTACCCTGCCTTTTATATCCCTTCCTCTCCTGAGGTATTCCAATGCTCTCCTGGCCGGCCTCCCAACCTCCACCCTCCATAAACTTGAGCTCATCCAAACCTCTGCTGCCCCGTATCCTAACTCGCACCAAGTCCTGTTCACCCATCACCCCCTGTGCTCGCTGACCATTGGCTCCCTGTCCGGCAACGCCTCGATTTTAAAATTCTCATCCTTGTTTTCAAATCCCTCAATGGTCTCGTCCCTCCCTATCTCTGTGACGTCCTCCAGCCCTACAACCCTCCGAGATCTCTGCACTCCTCCAATTCTGGCCTCTTGCGCATCCCCGATTTTAATCACTCCACTGTTGATGGCCGTGCCTTCAGCTGCCAAGGCCCTAAGCTCTGGAATTCCCTCCCTAAACCTCTCTGCCTCTCTACCCTCCTTTAAGACGCTTCCTAAAATCTACCTCTTTGACTAAGCTTTTGGTCACGTGTCCTGATATCTCCTTATGTGGCTCGGTGTCAAATTTTGTTTGATAATCGCTCCTGTGAAGCGCCTTGGACATTTTACTATGTTGAAGGTGCTGTATAAATACAAGTTTTTGATGTTGCTTTCCCTCGAGTATTGGAGATTGAGGGGGTGATCTGATTGAGGTGTTTAAAATGTTAAAAGGATTTAGTAGGGTAGATATGGACAAATTATTTCCTCTGGTGGCAGGGGGGGAATTAAGAACAAAGGGGCATAATCTTAAAATCAAAACTAGGCCGTTCAGGGGTGATGTCAGGAAGCACTTTTTCATACAAAGGGGAGTGGAAATCTGGAACTCTCTCCCCCAAAAGGCTGTGGAGGCTGGGGGTCAATTGGAGCTTCCAAGATTGAGATCGATAGATTTTTGTTGGGTAAGCATATCAAGGGTGTAAGGAGCAAAGGCGGGTAAATGGAGTTGAGGTGCAGATCAGTCCTGATCTAATTGAATGGTGGAGCAGGTTCGAGGGGCTGAATGGCCTCCTCCTGTTTCTAGGTAAAGAGTAGGAAAACATTTTAAAACTGGCGACTCTTTTATTGTAATAGTGAACTTGCTCCCGATAGTATTAAACAATTCTCTTCCTTCCCATGTTTAAATCCTCCTTATCTGCCCACTGTACCATGCCTATTATCAAGATCAGATAGTTGGCACCACTTGTCATTTCTTACTATTTATTCTGTGATACTATTCATTTTCTCGGATTCTTGGAAGTAATATTTTATCGTGATTGCATTGTGCTTTGTTTACACAGTTATTAATCATGTTCGTCCCAATCTCGCTGAAATGGTGGGCCTCATCCTAAATGAGCTGTTCTCAGCTTATTTGAGATAGACTATATGGAGAGTTCAAATGAATAAATCCTCCTTTTATTATTCTTCCTCCCCCTCCCCATGTGTTTCTTCTGCTGGCCTTTAACCACCAAACTTTACTCCTTGAATTGGGGGGGGAGGAGGGGAGGGGTTACCCCAGGCTGTGGTCTTCGATGCGTTTGGTTACAGTGGGAGTCGATCTCTCCCTGAGAAGTTTCACATCCTCCTTGACCTGATCTGTTCTTTTTTCTTAGTATTATTCATTCTCAGGAAGCAGGCATGGTCGGCATTGGTTGCTAGTTGCTTATGAGCTGTAATATCAGTGAGAAGCCATAATTCCCCCAGAGTCGAGTCTTACAATCTGTTGAATAATTGGGGAACAAGAGCTGGTTCAAGATGATTGAGTTGCAGCTTGGGTCTGGTACCCGGAGGTTAACTGTTACAATTCATTCTGGGTGTATAGGCATATGTGCATATTGCCCAACACTAGTTGCCCCTTGAGAAGCTGGCGGTGGGCCGTCTTCTAGAACCGCTGCAGTCTGTGTGGTGAAGGTGCTCCCACAGTGCTGTTAGGTCGGGAGTTCCGGGATTTTGACCCAGCTTACAGTTCAGATAACATTCTGTTAGTCATCATAAGCAGGCTGATCACAGACAACGCACGGCCGAGCAGTGACTCTCCTGCCCAGTCCCTGCGGCTGCTAAAAGAAAAACCGTTGATATTGTTTTGTTGAGTGGAGGTGCTAAAATAATTTATGTGAGCTCCACTGAGTGTGATACTGAGCCATACATAGAATTTTACAGCACAGAACAAGGGCATTCGGCCCATCGTGCCTGTGCCTGCTCTTTGAAAGAGCTTTCCAATTAGTTCCATTCCCCTGCTCTTTCCCCATAGCCCTGCATTTTTTTTCCTTTTCAACTATTGATCCAATTCACTTTTGAAAGTTATTATTGAATCTGCTTCCACCGCCCTTTCAGGCAGCGCATTCCAGATCATCACAACTCGCTGCGTAAAAAAAATTCTCCTCATCTCCCTTCTGGATCCTTTTGACAATCATCTTAAATCTGTGTCCTCTGGTTACCGACCCTCCTGCCATTGGAGACGGTTTCTCCTTATTTACTCTACTAAAACTCCTTATGGTTTTGAACATCTCTATTAAATCTCCCCTTAACCTTCTCTGCTCCACGGAGAACAACCCCAGCTTCTCCAGTCCCTCCATGTAATCGAAGAGTCCTGGTGTGGTCTGGGGAAGTGGCTGAAGTGCTAAAACTGGCCTCAGTAGCCAGGGTTAGAGAGGGGGGAAACATCAATCAGGGTTCCTATTCCTGATTGCCATTCAGCAACCCCTGCTGTAAAATGTGCATGTGTGGATGTCAAGGACAGGATTGGGCTCAACTATGATAGGAACATTGGAACAGGAGGAGGCCATTCAACCCCTCGAACCTGTTCCGCCATTCAATGAGATCATGGCCGATCTGTACTCTAACTCCATCCACCCGCTTTGGCTCCATATCCCTGAATAGCCTTGGCTGGCAAAAATCTATCGATCTCAGATTTAAAATCTGGGATGAGAGGGTTGTCCTATGAGGAGATATTGAGTAGAATGGGCCTATATTCTTTGGAGTTTAGAAGAATGAGAGGGGATCTCATTGAAACATATAAGATTCTGAGGGGGCTTGACAGGGTAGATGCTGAGAGGTTGTTTCCCCTGGCTGGAGAGTCTAGAACTGGGGGACATAGTCTCAGGATAAGGGGTCGGCCATTTAAGACTGAGATGAGGAGGAATTTCTTCACTCAGAGGGTTGTGAATCTTTGGAATTCTCTACCCCAGAGGGCTGTGGATGCTGATTCGTTGAATATATTCAAGGCTGAGATCGATAGATTTTTGGACTCTAAAGGAATCAAGGGATGTGGGGATCGGGCGGGAAAGTGGAGTTGAGGTCGAAGATCAGCCATGATCTTATTGAATGGCAGGGTAGGCTCGAGGGACCGTATGGCCGACTCCTGCTCCTATTTCTTATGTCTTATATCTTATGTCTAAAGTAATTAATTGAACTAGCATCTACTGCTTTTTGTGGGATAGAGTTCCACACTTCTATCTCCCTGTCTCTGTAACCTCCCTGTCTCTGTAACCTCCCTGTCTCTGTAACCTCCCTGTCTCTGTAACCTCCCTGTCTCTGTAACCTCCTTCAGCCCTACAATCCTCAGAGATCTCTGCACTCCTCCAATTTCCAACTAACCTAAGCTCTGGAATTCCCTCCCTAAACCTCTCTGCCTCTCTACCTCTCTCTCCTCCTTTAAGACGCTCCTTAAAAGTTACCTCTTTGACCAAGCTTTTGGTCACCTGTCTTAATATCGCCTTATGTGGCTCGGTGACAAATTTTGTTTGATAATCGCTCCTGTGAAGCGCCTTGGGACGTCTTATAACATTAAAGGCGCTATATAAATGCAAGTTGTTGCTGTATGGCAGCAAGAGGTAGAGCTATTTTCTCATGTCGTGATTTGCTTATCGGATCTCTGTCGTCCCTTTAACTGCATCTGGTGGTCTCGCAATAGCCTTGGTGTTGTGAACAGTTTTTATTCTTTATAGAGCTGTTTTATTTTGGATTCCGTGGGCTGCCAGTGCCTCTGAACCTGGATATCACTTTCGTTCATAAGTCAGAAGGTCATGGGCTCAAATCCCACTCCAGAGACTGGAACACAAAATCTAGGCTGGCATTCTGATGCAGTACTGAGTACTGTGTGTGTGTCTGGAATGTGTGTGTGTCTATGTCTGGAATGTGTGTGTCTGGAATGTGTGTGTGTCTATGTCTGGAATGTGTGTGTGTCTATGTCTGGAATGAGTGTGTGTCTATGTCTGGAATGTGTGTGTCTATGTCTGGAATGAGTGTGTGTCTATGTCTGGAATGTGTGTGTCTATGTCTGGAATGAGTGTGTGTCTATGTCTGGAATGAGTGTGTGTCTATGTCTGGAATGTGTGTGTCTGGAATGTGTGTGTGTCTATGTCTGGAATGAGTGTGTCTGGAATGTGTGTGTGTCTATGTCTGGAATGAGTGTGTCTGGAATGTGTGTGTGTCTATGTCTGGAATGTGTGTGTCTGGAATGTGTGCCTACGTCTGGAATGTGTGTGGAATATGTGTGTGTCTGGAATGTGTGTGTCTGTGTCTGGAATGTGTGTGTGTCTGGTATGTCTGTGTCTGTGTCTGGAATGTGTGTGTGTCTGGTATGTCTGTGTCTGTGCTTTTGTGCGGTACTACTGATGTCAGGATATAGAATGACTGAAATTACAGCACAGAAGGAGGCCATTAAGCTATTCTCCTCGAGCTGTATATTCTAATCCCATTTTCCCGCTCCCTCCCTGTAACGCAGAACTTAAAAATAAACAAATTGACTATTCATTAAAAATAGCACACTCTAAAAGTAGACATCATAATAATTGACACAGTCCCGGGTATAACAATTCCAAACCCTGAACCATAACTGGATATTTAAATATTTATATTTAAATAATGTGTTTGAAACAAAGTGTAGATCGGCAGTGAAGAAGTTAAGAAAAATTGTCTGCACCTGTTTCAAATTTTCGCACATCTACCAGTGCCCAGGAGAAGAGGGGGAGGGGAGGAGAGGGGAGGGGGAGGGGAGAGGAGAGGAGGGGGGGGAGGAGAGGGGAGGGGGAGGGGAGAGGAGGGGGGGGGAGGAGAGGGGAGGGGGAGGGGAGAGGAGGGGGGGGGAGGAGAGTGTCTCATATCATGGAATGCAAGTGAGAGAGAGAAAAATACTGGAATCCCATCAATCTGTTGAGACTGTATGAATAATACACCATTTAAAAAAAAACATAGCTGGCATGTTTGCTTGTCATGTGTGTTAGCCTGTTCTAGGATTAACCTTTCTTTTTTTAAATCCTGCATAATGCATCAGAATATCACAGTCCTCAAAACAAGTCGGGGTAAACACAATAAACGCCTCTCTCCTCATACGCGAGAGAGAGAGAGACAGATAGACAGAAATGCAATAAAAATGCACCAGTTTTAAGGTCAAGACTGAGCCCTCAGGGTCTTTTCTACCTCACAGACAATCCCTCAGTCAGCAGGCCACAGTCTCCCATGAAAAGCGTGACCTCTGAAGCAACAGAGAGCACGTATTCCAGCCGTGCATTGCTAACTCTCTCTGAACAGGAAAGAAATCCATTTCTCTGCATTGTTAAAGCAGCGACAGCCAGCCTGATCTATCTGTCTGTCTGTCTGTCTATCTATCTATCGATCTATCTCTCTCAATCTCTCACTCAATCTATCTATCTCTTTATCCATCTATCTATTTATATCTCTCTATCTATCTATCTATCTATCTGGCTAGCTATCTATCTCTATCTATCTCTCTATCTATCTCTATTCCTCTATCTATCTATCTCTCTACCTATCTCTCTATCTACATCTATCTCTCTATTTATCTCTATCCTTCTATCTATCTATCTCTCTATCTATTTTTATCCTTCTATCTATCTCTCTATCTATTTCTATCCTTCTATCTATCCCTCTATCTATCTCTATCCTCCTATCTATCTACATCTATCTCTCTATCTATCTCTGTCCTTCTATCTATCTATCTATTTATCTCTATCCTTCTATCTATCTATCTATCTCTATCCTTCTATCGATCTCTCTCTCAATTTATCTCTATCCTTCTATCTATCAATCTCTTTATCTCTCTCTCTCTATCTATCTTTCACAATGATTGGGCTACACCCATCAGAGGCTCTGCACTGCGGATTTTGAAACAACATTTCCTGCTCTGAACAGCTTCCATCGACAAGATTCTCTCACAAGACAGTCGAGTTTGCCAGGCACTGTCCTTTGTTTGTGTTTTCCCAACAGCTTTTCAATATTGATATTTTAGTGTAAAAAATTCCCCTCCCAACTGCAGAAGGAGTTATCTTGGCTCTGTGAAATGATTTAAAATCTGATTTTTTTTTCAATCTATAAGGGACTATTTATAATTAATTTCACACAATCATAAAGCATGCCATGGTGGAATAGGTCATTTTTTTTGGCGTGTATATTTATAAATATAAAATAAATGTGCAATTTTCGATTTTTCAGCGTGATGGGAGCGGATAGCGAAACATCGGTCATTTTGTGAAAACAATTACAGGAAAGGTTGTCCATGGATTGTGTCCTTGCAACACTCCCTCATTAGACAGGGGGTGCAATTCGGAGAATCACCCTCACATCTAGCAAGTCTCCATGACAGGAGGGGAACCTCACTGAATTTGGCCTTACGTCTTTTCTTGTTGCTTCTGTTCGCTCCTCGTGAAGGCGCTGATCTTTTCTCACTTGTCTCAACACCTTTGGGAGAGGAGGGGAGGTAATTAAATTTACAAAAATATCGATGTTAAATTTCCTGTCGATCTACGGGATTGAATCGGTGAAATGGAACCAGATCGGGTACAGTAGCCTAGTGGTTATCTTAGTGGATTAATAATCCAGCGCGTCCAGTAAAAGTGACCAGGAAGCTGTTGGATTGTCGTAAAAACCCAACTGGTTCACTAACTGTCCTTTAGGGAAGGAAACCTGCCGTCCTTACCCGGTCTGGGCCTACATGCGACTCCAGGCCCCACACCAACGTGGTTGACTCTTAACTGCCCTGTGAAGTGTCCTGGCAATACATGCCAGCCTTGTCAGTGATGCCCACATCCTGAGAATTAAGTACTGATGGTGGAATAATCTGAACTGGTTAGTTCTTTGCAGTAGTGAATTCCTTTTTGGATGGGAAGGGGGGTTGGGGAGGGTGTTAGAGAAGCAGGTCAGGAAATCTTCAGCCGCTGACCTTTTATTCACAGTTAACGCTGAAACCGAAATGTTTAGCGCTCGAACAATTTGTTAATTAATGCTCCATCTCATTAGCAGGTGAAGCTCTATGGCTTTGCCTCTTATTGATTCACAATAGAGTCAGTCGAGCTGATGGACTGGGTGAACCAGGAGATCAAACTGCATCCGTGCCTTTGTTACCTCCAGACTCGACTATTCCAATGGTCTCCTGGCCGACCTCCCACCTTCCGCCCGCTGTAAACCTGAGCTCATCCTAAACTCTGCTGCCCGTTTCCTAACTCGCACCAAGTCCCGTTCACCCATCATCCCCTGTGCTCGCTGATCTACAATTGGCTCCCAGTCCAGCAACGCCTCGATTTTAAAATTCTCATCCTTGTTTTCGCCCCCTCCCTATCTCTGTAACCTCCTCCAGCCCGACAACCCTCCGAGATCTCTGCGCTCCTCCAATTCTGGCCTCTTGCGCATCCCCGATTTTCATTGTTCCATCATTGGCGGCTGTGCCTTCAGGCTCTGGAATTCCCTCCCTGAACTTCTCTGCCTCTCTACCTCGCTCTCCTCAAGACGCTGCTTAAAACCTACCTCTTTGACCAAGCTGTCCTAATATCTCGATGTTAAATTTTGTTTGATAATCGCTCCTGTGAAGTGCCTTGGGACGTTCCACTACTTTAAAGGCGCTATATAAATGCAGGTTGTTGTTTCACAGTGACACCAGGCAGCTCCTGCTACCAACAAGCTCAGGTAGAAACAGAATCTGCCCCAACAAAACTTAGATCCAATCGACAAATCGCAGTGAATTCCGACAATGTAGCAAACTGAACCCTGTATCGTTCCTGATCAATCAGTCAATATTCCCCACAAAATGTAATACAGTGTCCTTTAAAACTCATTATTCATCATAATGTATTCATCAGGTAGCTTTTATAAAATATATAATGGTATATTTCAGTGCAGCTCATCATGAAGTTCTGTTTCTGTAAATATCTTTCTTTGTTTAAAACCTTCAGGAAAAGTTTCATCGATTAACAGACCGAAAGAAAAGATCAATATTCACTGAGATCCTGGAGATTAAATATTGATTGTGTTTCACAATGAGACTGAACCCCCACATTCTGTAGATGAAGATAGCACATAGCTGAGGTTCCTAATTATGCCATTTAGCCGTTTGCTGTGATTCGATTCTGGATGTTACCTCAGGTGCTGCCATTTCTCATTCCACCTGCGTTTAATTTACTTCAGAGAAAGTTTCCTTGTGAGAGAGGCTGAGCCCTGAGGGGTCGGTAGGTTAATCATCAGCAGCCATGTTCTAGAAATGATTGAAACCACAACAGAATGCCTTTGGTTTCCCTCAATTGTTTTTGATTGCCCTCCGATTTTCTCCCCTCCTCTCTTCCCCTTGAAGTTGACACTTGCTGAGGGGATAGGTCAAAAGGGGCACCAGCTGCTCTTTGATACCTCATCAAGTGGCCATTCTTTGTAGAACTTTACAGCACAGCCGGAGGCCATTCTGCCCATCGTGTCTGCGCCAGCTCTTTGCTCGAGCAATCCAATGGTAATCCCACTGCCCTCCTCTCTCCCTGTAGTCCTGCACCAGTCTGGAATGTGCTGCCTGAAAGGGCGGTGGAAGCAAATTCAATAGTAACTTCAAAAGGGAATTGGATAAATATTCAAAAAGGAGATATTTGCAGGGCCTTGGGAAAAGAGCAGGGGGGAGTGGGACTAATTGGATAGCTCTTTCAAAGAGCCAGCACAGGCATGATGGGCTGAATAGCCTCATTCTGTGCTGTATGATTCTATAGGTGAGCCTAGACAGTGACCATTAATGGGATATTCTACCATGGGAGGTTCATAGCAAAGCCTCATGCACACTTCACAGCACGTGTCATCAGGAGTGGGCACCCTGGTTAAATTCGTCCTTTGATAATCACGGGGCAATGAGACCAGCCTTTGCTCCCTTTCCCACTGATTCAAATACCTGTCTATAAAAAAATAACTTGGATACTGTTCTCATCCACTAAGAGTTAAGGATGTTCGAACGGAAAGCACCTGCTCAACCCTTTCGGTAATTACAGTTTTTATTTGGGTGTGGGAATGTTCAACTTTAAACACAAACTGAATGCATGTTAGGCATGACTCATGTATATTTTTATAAGCCAATCTGTATGACTGGGAAGTTTTAAAGAAGGAACAAAATCCTTGCTCCCCGATGACCAGTGGGTGAAGACAGTGTGGTACAGAGCTGTAAGAGAGAAAGAACTTGCCTTTAACAACCTCACAAAGTGCTTTACAGCCAATTAAGTCGTTTTAGAAGTGTAGTCACTGTTGTAATGTAGGAAACATGGCAGCCAATTTGCACACAGCAAGATCCCACAAACAGCAATGTGATAATCAGTTTTTTTAGTGATAAATATTGGCCCAGGACACCAAGGGAGAACTCCCCTACTCCTCTTTGAAATAGTGCCAGGGGATCTTTTACATCAACCTGAGACATGCAGACAAGGCCTCAGTTTAATGTCTCACCTGAAAGGTGGCACCTCCGACAGTGCAGCACTCCCTCACTACTGCATTAGAGTGTGAGCCTAGATTACGTGCTCGGGTCTCTGGAGTCGGACTTGAGCCCACAACTTTCATGACTCAGAGACAAGAGTGCTACCCACTGAGCCAAGCCTGACACCTTAGGCAAGCTACGTATATGAAGAGGAATCTCAGAGGGGGGGGTGGGGGGGTGAAATAAAAAAAAACCTTGTTGTAAGGGTAATTGTTGAGAGTAAGAGTGTGTCCACGCTGGTGAGTCGGGCCACACATCGATTATAAAGAGCAGTTTGTGTCATTCAGATTGAAAATCGTAGCCTACAGACTAATGACTCACATCAACCACCCAGTGAATCACAGGATGCAGTGAGAGAAGCAACTCACATTTCTGTGGCATTTGTTGGTACACTTCCATCCAGGGCAGATTTTTTGTTGATAAGAAGTAAAATTAAAACCAGATCAAAGTGAATTGGGTCATTCTTTGGCAGTAATGGTATAATGAGTTGGCCCATCAGCCTGAGTGAGATGCACACGGTTGCCAAGCTGAGTTTTGCAAATGTGGAAATATTTCTCTCCTTTATTCCTTTGCACTGTGAGACCAGAGCCTTCGTATAATTCTCTTCCCTCCCCTTCCCTCCCAAGAATACAGATGCTAAGCAACATTCTACAATATCTGAGCAGCCAAATGCTTGAACCCGACTTTGGGCACAGCCTACCTAGCCCTCCCGGCCACCCTCTGTTAATGCTGTGCCTCCCAATGTCAGTTGAGCGGAGGATGAGGCTTGGTTGCGATGCTGCTCACAGTCAAATAGCCCACCAGTGCTCACCGTCCGAATGATGAATTACCACTCGAGGTATCGGAGGAACAGCAGAACCAGACGTCAGGGGAGGAGAGGCGAAAACTATAAAGGGAGATTCTTTTTCAATAAATGTGGTTCCTTACATGGGAGAGCTCGTGGGTTCTGAGGGGAGGGGGGAATATTTCACATAGGAAGCTGCAGGTAGGAGTTGTGCATATATATATGGCTCCTTCCTATCTCTGTAATCTTCTCCAGCCTACAACCCTCCGAGATCTCTGCGCTCCTTGAATTCTGGCCTTTGACGCATCCCCAATTTTCATCGTCCCACCATTGGCGGCCATGCCTTCAACTGTCTAGGTCCTAAGCTCTGGAATTCCCTCCCTAAATCTCTCCGCCTCTCCACCTCTCTCTCCTCCTTTAAGACGCTCCTTAAAACCTACCTCTGTGACCAAGCTTTCCTGTCCTAATATCTCCTTATGTGGCTCGGTGTCAAATTTTGTTTTATAATCGCTCCTGTGAAGCTTTGGGACGTTTTACTACATTGAAGACGCTATATAAATGCAAGTTGTTGTTGTTGTTGTTGTTGAAGGGGAAACAATTTTTTTTAAAGGGACACTGTCTTCATGAAAAGGCATTTGGCAAACTTTTTTTTGAGAGAAAGAAGAGATTGAAAAAAGCCAGAGGAGATGTGCGTAATTTCCTTCATGATAGTGTCAGAAATGCCAAGAGAGGCAATGGTGTGTGGAGATGCAGATTGCAATGCTCTGCAGTGTCTCTTCAAACAAATCAAAATGTTTTGGCAAGTATTTTTTTTGTGTGTGAAGTTAGTATTCCTTTGAATAGATAGCCCTAGAAATTACATTTTGCGATGTTATTGTACAAACACTAAATGCACTTGTACCAAATGTGTCCTTCTGCTATTTATTTTGTTTTTGTTTCAATTCATCCTCAGGATGTGAGCATCACTGGTGATCTGGTCATTTATCGTCCATCCCTAGTTGCCCTGAGATGGTGGGCCTTCTTCTTTAAGTCACAGTTTGCTGTAACCCATTGGCTTGCTAATCCACGTTAGAGGGCAGTTAAGAGTCAACCACGCTGGTGTGGGACTGGAGTCACATATAGGCCCAGACCGGGTAAGGACAGAGTTAGTGAGCCAGTTGGGTTTCAAATGACAGTTTCCTGGTCCCTTTTACTGATACCAGCACTTTTTTGAGCTGAATTCAAATTCTCAAACTGCCAGGGTTGAATTTGGAGCATTAGACCAGGCCTCTAGATTGCTTGTCCAGTAACATAACCACTATGCTAACTTTTGATTAATTGGGTGTTATCTAGATGGGGGTGACAGTAGTTTGTCCACTATTTTAATATATGCAGTAACCAGTGTATTTCAGGCGAATGTTGCAGTTATTTCTAGACTCCAAGAACATAAGAAGCAACATTATTCAGTCAATCACTACATATGATAATTAGTGTAAAATTCAAATGCAGTCCGTACATGGGAACTGTCTCACCTCATGCATGTGCTCTGTCCTGCATGGATTTTACTTTTTCAGGCCCTGAAGAAGATGCAAAAAAAACATTTACTAGGATGATTCCAGAACTGAGAGGTTATACCTATCAGGAAAGGCTGAACAGGCTGGGGCTCTTTTCTCTAGAAAAGAGAAGGTTGAGGGGGTGACCTGATAGAGGGCTTTAATATTATGAAGGGGTTCGATAGGGTGGACGTAGAGACGATGTTTCAACCTGTGGGAGAGACCAAAACTAGAGGTCTTAAGTAGAAGATAGTCACTAATAAATCCAATGGGGAATTCAGGAGAAACTTCTTTACTCAGAGAGTGGTGAGAATCTGGAACTCGCTCCCACAAGGAGTAGTTGAGGGGCAGCTCGATAAACACATGAGGGAGAAGGGAATAGAAGGGTATGCTGATAGGGTGAGATGAAGTAGGGTGGGAGGAGGCTCATGTGGAGCATAAACACTGTAAATTCTGTGTAATTCTATGAAATCCAGCATGAGTACATCCTCATGCAGTGGGAAACCATTTGAGAGTTGGAGTGTGAGAGGTTCAGGGGAGAGCAGGCATGCTCTGACTGGCAACAGGAGCTGGCTGTACTGACTCTGTCAAGTTTATAATTCAAAGCGAGGGCTTTGTCACCCTAAACTGACAGCTTTTAAAAGATTTGTTTCAAATCAAGAACAAGTCCAGACGTAAAATGCCTTGGGTGTTGGATGCTGTAGAAAAAAAGCTCCTCCTGTTATTAGATTCCTGTAAGAATATGGATTTTACTTTAAAAGTGTTAAGTTCAGCTTTTTTTTCATGCCTGTCATTCTGATGACTTTTCTTTTTTCCTAATCGCTCCACCTGCCTATAAATGTTTTGAGATGCATTCATCGCACTTCAGGTATTGTACTGACACGCACGCAAACGTCCTCACAGGGAATCAAGGAGATTCATTCTCCGGGGAAGTGGTCCCACTGGGGTGGATTACTGTTGGTCCCTTGTGTCACTATGATCTTCGGGGGGTGGGAGAGGGGAGGTCTCGTTCCATTCTCTGCAGGCCCTCAACAGGTCAAGCTGGGCAGGATTCTCAGGATAGGCCAGGAATGTCCCCCCCCCCCCGCTCCAGACTCACCCTTAAAAGATGCAAAGGGAATGGGTTTAAGAAGCCCCATTGGGATATCATCGCAGTTCCACCCTCCCCAGTCCCTGGAATTTCAGGCCCTGGCTGTCACTAGGTTATTTGACCTGGGTGTCATTTCCTGGGTGCCATGTTCAGGAGGCAGTTTGACCAAGAAAGGCATCGCAGCTGAGCTCATTCTGTCACTGGGCAGTGATCAGGAGTGGGGCCATGGGTTTCTCCCCCTTGTTGAGAGATGCCGACCCTGTCTGAGATCAGCTAACTTGGCACATGTTGGAGATCAAATCTGTATGGTTCCGTTCCACACCGAGTCATCGAGGAAGCTGGAACATCATCGTTTTGGAAGGGGAAAGAATCTGCATTTTTGTAGGGCCTTGTCATATTCTCAAGATGCCCCCAAGTGCCTTACAACCAATTGAAGATAAAATCCGGGGTGAGGATTTTGAACTGGGATTTGAAAATGGGTTCATCATCCATCAGACTTTATTTAAATGTTAAAATTAGACTAGAAATTTGGTTTGAAGTTCCAACCTTTTAAAGTTATGGATTCTCCAATTCTCCATTATTTTTAAGGTTCTGGCCTTATCCCTTATTGCTAATAGTTTTTGGCATGACTGTTCCACTGGTGTTCTTGTTGACTATGTTACACATGTCTCAAACTCTGCCCTTGAACTTGCTCCTTCATTTTCTTGGGCCTCCAAAATTTTTTACAATGTCTGGTGCTGCATTTCTAAACAAGCTACAATCAAACAGTCTCCCACTGGAGGTACATTCAAGCCTATTTGGTTTTGTCTGAGAAAATCACTATCTTTGCCGCAGTTGGGAGCTCACCCTCTAACTCCTTCCCCATTCTCTGCTTCCCCAGGGCTCTGTCCTCTATCCCACTCTGTTCCTTCTCCATACCAGTGACCTCCAATAGGATAGATAGAGAGAAACTATTTCCTCTGGTGGGGGGAGTCCAGAACAAGGGGGCATAACCTTAAAATTAGAGCTAGGTCGTTCAAGGGTGATGTCAGGAAGCACTTCTTCACACAAAGGGGAGTGGAAATCTGGAACTCTCTCCTCCAAAAGCTATTGAGGTTGGGGGTCAATTGAAAATTTCAAACCTGAGATTGATAGATTTTTGTCAGGCAAGGGTATTCAGGGTTACAGAACCAAGGCGGGTAGATGGAGTTAAGATACAGATCTGCCATGATCTAATTGAATGGTGGAACAGGCTCGAGGGGCTGAATGGCCTCCTCCTGTTCCTATATTCCTCCATGATGTGGAGATGCCGGTGATGGACTTGGGTGGACAAATGTAAGGAGTCTTACAACACCAGGTTATAGTCCAACAGTTTTATTTGAAATCACAAGCTTTCGGAGCTTGACTCACCTGACGAAGGAGGAAAGCTCCGAAAACTTGTGATTTCAAATAAAGCTGTTGGACTATAACCTGGTGTTGTAAGACTCCTTACATATATTCCTCCACTCATTGTAAGCTCCATCCACACATTTACTAACGATTTCTCTGTACCTTTTTCACTTTGTTCTGAACATACACCCTCAGTTCTCACAACCTCCACTTTTCAGTGTCAGCCGTGGCTCAGTGAGCGCACTCTCGCCTCTGAGTCAGAAGGTCATGGGCTCAAGCACCACTCCAGAGACTTGAGCACACAATCCAGGTCGACTCTACCAGTGCAGTACTGAGGAAGTGCTACACAGTTGGAGGTGCCGTCTTTCGGAGGGGACGTTAAACCGAGGCTCTGTCTGCCCTCTCAGGTGGATGTAAAAGATCCCACGGCACTGTTTCGACAAAACACAGGGGAGTTCTCTCCAGTGTCCTGGCCAATATTTATCCCTCAACCAACATCACTAAAAAACAAATTATCTGGTCATTATCCTATTGCTGTTTGTGGGATCTTGCTGTGCATAAATTGGCCGCTGCGTTTCCTACATTACAACATTGACTACATTTCAAAAAAAGTACTTCATTGGCTGTACAGGCGCTTTGAGACGTCGTGAGGTTGTGAAAGGCGCTATATAAATGCAAGTTTTTCTTTTCTTTCTTTTCTCAGTGCAGTGGTATCTTGATTTCTTTCAACGAGCTTTGGTGGAGAAATGCAACTTTCGTTTCCTTCAGTTCTTCAAACGTACCTTCTTCATGCCTCTCACGAGCCCAAGATGACACCTTCCACCTCTCATTTTGACGTCTCTAAGTCCTTCATCCATTGACATTCCTCCCCCATCTCATCCGATCTCAAATGAAACTCCCATGTCTCCTCCATTGCTAAAGCAACACCCAAGAAAGTAATTTTCCCCTCTCATGCTGAACCAGCTCCTCCTCTCCACAACTCTTAACTCCTTCTAAAGCCCAAGTCTGTCCAGGACTTGAATACTGCTCCTTTATCAAGGGAGACTCCTAAAGGACCTAGCTTTCTTAGACAAGATACAAGAAGATTGCTTGTTGTCTGCTGAATGATCCTTGTCTCAACTTCTAACCTCGATTCTCCCCATTGCAACTTTTCCTGACTCTACCTTATTGATACATTGGTGATTGCTTCTCTGAATTTTAATCTCTTGTTCCTTCTAAGATGCTTTTCAGTCTCCCTCCATCTGACGATGATGAAATCAAGCTGTATTGAATTGTCTCTTTGTTATTCTTTCCCAGGATCCTAAAACTGTGCAACCCTTGAGCTCCCTCAGTTTTCTGTCGTTCCTACAATCTATAGGCTTTTAACAAGAAGAAGAACTTACAATTATATCGTAGTAAAACACCCCAAGGCGCTTCACAGTAGTGTAATCAGACAAAATTTGACGCCGAGTCACATAAGAAGATATTAGGACAGATGACCAAAAGATTGGTTAAAGAGGTAGGTTTTAAGGACCGTCTTAAAGGAGGAGAGAGAGGTAAAGAGGTGGAGAGGTTTAGGGAGGGAATTCCAGAGCCGAGGCAGCTGAAGGCACGGCCGCCAATGGTGAGGCGAAGGAAATTGGGGATGCGGAAGAGGCCAGAATTGGAGATTTAAAACCCAAGCTTAGCATTACGCTGATGCTAAGCACCAGAGGCGTTGGCCCTTCGACAGTGCACATCTGGTTTAGGTGGGTCCTTTCAACGATCATCTGGAGAAATTCATGAGTGAAGCATTTTGCCTCAAAATAATTCAGTCATTCGGGCGGAAAACAATGTGTTTGAGTTTGGTTGCATTGATCAGCATTTGCTTTGTTGCATTGTACAGGAAATGAAGTTTTAATGAGAGAGCTCAGCCAGTACCCATGCCCATTCCGTTTTGTAAACACAAAATATTTTCCCCTAATTTTCTGAGTCATGCTAGGGTAGCCAATGAATGTTAGCGTGGCTATTTAACTCAGCGATGCATCACAGCCAAGTTTGCAGCACTCCCTCAGGCCATCCCAAAGCACTTTGCAGCCAGAGAATTACATTTAAATTACTTTTTCACAACCTCAGGACATCCCAAAGTGCTTCACAGCCAATGAAGTACTTTTGAAGTGCAGTCACTGTTGTAATGTAGGAAACGCAGCAGCCAATTTGTACACAACAAGGTCCCACAAACAGCATGAAGCAAATACCAGATCATCTGTTTTTAATGATGCTGTTTGAGGGATAAATATTGGCCAGAACACCAGGAGTACTCCCCTAATTTTCTTCCAATAGTGCCATGGGATATTTTACATCCACCTGAGAGGGCAGAGTTTCGGTTTAATGTCTCATCTGAAAGACGGCAGCTGCGACAGTGCAGTTTTGTGCTCAAGTCTTGGGTTTGATCCCACGACCTTAGAGCTAAGCCCGACACATCGTATTAACAAGACGGACCCTTAAGAGTATTGGGCTTTCCTCCGTGAAAGGAACCTTATACAGGGCCTCTTCATTTGTGACAGTCTTTCCAAATCTCCCTAAACTTGGGGACCCTCTTAAAGCAGCATCTCTCACAGCCACTGTACATGTTGAGATGTTTACTGGGAAGATTTGTAAACGTTTTTTTCCCTTTCATTCACCCACCCGGATGTTACCATCTTGTTTTAACTGAAGAATGAATTCCTGTGAGGTTGACGCCTTAAAAGGCCACTGTTGTCTGATGCTTTGCCCTAATGGCAACCTAACAGGCCGGTATATAGCAGGGCATTCAATGATACACAGGGAGACACGGGAATGCCAACATCTTACTTGTATGAGTCTATCAATAAAATGTTTCATTTATAAAATTAATAAATAAAGCTAATAAAGGAAAATGAAAACCATGATGGCAAAAGCTCACAGTATAGTAGATAAAAGTCTGAAAAATGGGAATGGTGCTGTCCTTGAATGGTTTCTCTTGTGTATTTTGTTGGTTTGTTGGTGGATTTGAGTGTATTTCAATGTAGTTTCCTAGGTGTGCTGGTGTATTTTGATACATTGTTCTGGTGTGTTTTGATGTTTTCTCCAGTGTATTATGATGGTTTTGCAGGTGTGTTTTGTTGGGATAGCACCAGTATTATTCTGGCGAATCTGTGCTGCACCTCCTCCTTTTGGTAGTAGTTATATATTCTGGTATTGTGGCGTACTTGATGGTATGTTCTGAAGGGTATTTATGCGTGTTTACCAGTGTATATTTTTGCTGGTGTGCTTTGATGAGTTTACAGATGTTTTTGGTGAGTTTGCTGGTGTATTTTGGTGAGTTTGCTGGTGTATTTTGGTGAGTTTGCTGGTGTATTTTGGTGAGTTTGCTGGTATATTTTGGTAAGTTTGCTGGTGTATTTTGGTGAGTTTGCTGGTGTATATTGGTGCATTTGCTGGTGTACTTTGGTGAGTTTGCTGGCATATTTTGGTGAGTTTGCTGGTGTATTTTGGTGAGTTTGCTGGTGTATTTTGGTGCATTTGCTGGTGTACTTTGGTGAGTTTGCTGGCATATTTTGGTGAGTTTGCTGGTATATTTTGGTGAGTTTGCTGGCATACTTTGGCGAGTTTGCTGGTATATTTTGGTGAGTTTGCTGGCATACTTTGGTGAGTTTGCTGGTGTACTTTGGCGAGTTTGCTGGTGTATATTGGTGAGTTTGCTGGTATATTTTGGTGAGTTTGCTGGTGTATTTTGGTGAGTTTTCTGGTGTATATTGGTGCATTTGCTGGTGTATATTGGTGCATTTGCTGGCGTACTTTGGTGAGTTTGCTGGCATATTTTGGTGAGTTTGCTGATATATTTTGGTGAGTTTGCTGGTGTACTTTGGTGAGTTTGCTGGTATATTTTGGTGAGTTTGCTGGCATACTTTGGTGAGTTTGCTGGTGTACTTTGGCGAGTTTGCTGGTGTATATTGGTGAGTTTGCTGGTATATTTTGGTGAGTTTGCTGGTGTATTTTGGTGAGTTTTCTGGTGTATATTGGTGCATTTGCTGGTGTATATTGGTGCATTTGCTGGCGTACTTTGGTGAGTTTGCTGGCATATTTTGGTGAGTTTGCTGGTATATTTTGGTGAGTTTGCTGGCATACTTTGGCGAGTTTGCTTGTATATTTTGGTGATTTTACTGGCGTACTTTGGTGAGTTTGTTGGTGTATTTTGGTGAGTTTGCTGGTGTATTTTGCTGAGTTTGCTGGTGTATTTTGGTGAGTTTGCTGGTGTATATTGGTGAGTTTGCTGGTATATTTTGGTGAGTTTGCTGGTGTATTTTGGTGAGTTTGCTGATGTATATTGGTGCATTTTCTGGTGTATATTGGTGCATTTGCTGGCATACTTTGGTGAGTTTGCTGGCATATTTTGGTGAGTTTGCTGGTATATTTTGGTGAGTTTGCTGGCATACTTTGGCGAGTTTGCTGGTATATTTTGGTGATTTTACTGGTATATTTTGGTGCATTTGCTGGTATATTTTGGTGAGTTTACTGGTATATTTTGGTGCATTTGCTGGTGTACTTTGGTGAGTTTGCTGGTATATTTTGGTGAGTTTGCTGGCGTACTTTGGTGAGTTTGCTGGTATATTTTGGTGAGTTTGCTGGCGTACTTTGGTGAGTTTACTGGTATACTTTGGTGAGTTTGCTGGCGTACTTTGGTGAGTTTGCTGGTGTATTTTGGTGTGTTTGCTGGTGTACTTTTGTGAGTTTGCTGGTGTACTTTGGTGGGTTTGCTGGTATATTTTGGTGAGTTTGCTGGTATATTTTGGTGAGTTTGCTGGCGTACTTTGGTGAGTTTGCTGGTGTATTTTGGTGTGTTTGCTGGTGTACTTTTGTGAGTTTGCTGGTGTACTTTGGTGGGTTTGCTGGTGTATATTGGTGAGTTTGCTGGTATATTTTGGTGAGTTTGCTGGTATATTTTGGTGAGTTTGCTGGTATATTTTGGTGAGTTTGCTGGCGTACTTTGGTGAGTTTACTGGTATACTTTGGTGAGTTTGCTGGTGTACTTTTGTGAGTTTGCTGGTGTATTTTGGTGTGTTTGCTGGTGTACTTTTGTGAGTTTGCTGGTGTACTTTGGTGGGTTTGCTGGTGTACTTTTGTGGGTTTGCTGATGTGTTTTGTGGATTTGCTGTTGTACTTTAGAGGATTTGCTGGTGTACTTTGGTGGGGTCGCTGGTTCATTTTGGTGGATTTGTTGTTGTACTTTGGTGGATTTGCTGGTATATTTTGGTGGATTTGCTGGTGTACTTTGGTGGATTTGCTGGTATATTTTGGTGGATTTGCTGGTATATTTTGGTGGATTTGCTGGTGTACTTTGGTGGATTTGCTGGTATATTTTGGTGGATTTGCTGGTGTACTTTGGTGGATTTGCTGGTATATTTTGGTGGATTTGCTGGTATATTTTGGTGGATTTGCTGGTGTACTTTGGTGGATTTGCTGGTATATTTTGGTGGATTTGCTGGTATATTTTGGTGGATTTGCTGGTGTACTTTGGTGGATTTGCTGGTATATTTTGGTGGATTTGCTGGTATATTTTGGTGGATTTGCTGGTGTACTTTGGTGGATTTGCTGGTATATTTTGGTGGATTTGCTGGTATATTTTGGTGGATTTGTTGTTGTACTTTGGTGGATTTGCTGGTATATTTTGGTGGATTTGCTGTTGTACTTTGGTGGATTTGCTGGTATATTTTGGTGGATTTGCTGGTGTACTTTGGTGGATTTGCTGGTATATTTTGGTGGATTTGCTGGTGTACTTTGGTGGATTTGCTGGTATATTTTGGTGGATTTGCTGGTATATTTTGGTGGATTTGCTGGTGTACTTTGGTGGATTTGCTGGTATATTTTGGTGGATTTGCTGGTGTACTTTGGTGGATTTGCTGGTATATTTTGGTGGATTTGCTGGTGTACTTTGGTGGATTTGCTGGTATATTTTGGTGGATTTGCTGGTGTACTTTGGTGAATTTGTTCTACTTTGGTGAGTTTCCTGGAGTTTATTGATGAATCTGCTGGTGTATTTTGATTGGCTTATTGGTGTATTTTGATGGGTTCCGTAGTTAAAATATACTATGAAATAACCTTGAATGAGATCCCTGGATTGACGCAGGTTAAACCACACAGGTAAGTCGAGGACACAATTTATTCTTTGCACAAGAGAATTTTCAAAGAGATGACACACAGGATGCAGCGGCCAATAAAACGGATGAGTGCAATGCTGGGCCAATGAGTAAGTCACAATAATTTCCGTAGTAGGATGAACCCAGGCCAACTCTAATCTGCTCCAGATAAATAAGCCCTTGTTTTATTTTTCCTTATTTAAATAAAACGATAATTTGAAACCCATTGATAAAAAGAATGTGCATGTGGTGTGACAGTGTGGTTTAAGCCAAATTGGGAATGTTGGTTTATGGGAATGTAACCACTTATGATGTGGTTTTGATAATCCACAGGCACTGCAATATATCCTCTGTGTAGCAATCCCGAGACGTGTTCAGTGCAGGCGATGGAGAAACAGTTTGGATTTGACATTCCCTTTAACTTCCTTTATGTGGTTTTTTTTTTGATCTTCCCCTCTTCCCAATTAATTCTTTTTTTCTGCTGTTGCGTTATGTTTGCCCAAATCACGCTTGTTTGTGGTATTTTCACCATACTTATCATTTCTTTCGATAAAGTTAAGTTGCTCTTGTTTAAGGAAAGCAGAAACCCAGAGAAAAACACCACAAATAGCTCTGTGTTGGCAAAAATATGTCCAGTTTTGAGAAGGAGAAAAATAAATTTAACCTCTTTACGCCACAGCGATCAAAAAAAAATAACTCTCTGTTGTTAAAAATCTTGAACCTTTGGAAAGAAAAGTTTTTTGTGCACCAAGTCTACGGGACTCTCCTCATCTCCTTGCGTCCTCTGGAAGAATTCCAAAAATCGGTGTTTGAAATTCAAGTTGAATTGTTAAAACCCTTGGCACACTGAAGTCTTTCTTCCGGTGTTAATCTGGTTTATATCCTGATGATGGTCATAAGCAGGTTCAAACTGGTCACAAAGAATCTGGCTTCAGTGCACCTAACATTACCTATTAAATAAATAGTTTTCTTTTTTTAAACTGTCCACACACCAAGTTTTTTCTCTCTCCGTTCTTCGAGAACCAAAGCTGTAGGACGTGCGTTCCTTCCGATGTGACGTTAAACCAAGGCCCCGTCTGCCCGGCTCAGATGGACGTTAAAGATCACTTGACGTCACTTGAAGAAGAGGCAGGAGTTCTTATGAGTTGTGGCCAACATTCCTCCCTCAACCATCACCACACAAGAAAAAACGTTTATAGAATCATACAGCACAGAAGGAGGCCATTCGGCCCATCGTACCTGTGCCGGCTCTTCGAAAGAGCTATCCAATTTGTAAATTATTATGGAACGGAGCTTTGCAACGTGTTGATACAAGGGGGAAGAAATTCGGGAGCGTCCACTTTTGGGAGTAGGGTGCACAAATGGTAAGGTCCGTGGAGCCCCGGATATTGGGCCTCGGACCTCATTAGAGTGAAGTCAGCACTGGGGGAGGGGGCCACACAGGCAAGTGCTGCAAAGTTCATGTTAGTACCTTATGGCCTTAGTGCCACTTGGGACCTTAGGAGGCCACGTAGCACTTTAAAAAACGGGCGCTCCACAACCCAAATGAACCCCCAAGGAGTTTTATAAGTGAAAGGATTGTGATTTTATTATTCCAGGTAAACCCAATGAAAACTGCCTCCGTTGTAGTCAGGATGGTTAGGGGCAGGTGCAGTCATAGCAACCATGTTCTTTTGCCATTCTGGTCATTATCTCCCCCCCACCCCACCCCGCCCCCCAACTCTTGGTGAAATTATCGTGCCAACAAGTGGGAGAAACTATTAAGAGATCGGGGATCACTACCATGCAGTTTCTTGTAGTGTGAACAAAGTATTAGGAACCAGCGACTCTAGTATATACTTGGCCTAAACAACAACTTGCATTTATGCGGCGCCTTTAATGTAATAAAGACGTCCTAAGGTGCTTCACAGAACGATTATCAAACAAAATTTGACACCGAGCCACATAAGGAGATATTAGGACAGGTGACCAAAAGCTTGGTCAAAGAGGTCGGTTTTAAGAAGCGTCTTAAAGGAGGCGGAGAGGTTTAGGGAGGGAATTCCAGAGCTTAGGATCTAGGCAGCTGAAGGCACGGCCGCCAATGGTGAAGCGATGAAAATCGAGGATGCGCAAGAGGCAAGAATTGGAGGAGCGCAGAGATCTCGGAGAGTTGTAGGGCTGGAGGAGGTTACAAAGTGTTATAATGTAAAAATATTGCCACAGCAGCCCTTATAAAGCCATGCTTAATACTGCATCGGATTCATGTTGGCATTCTAAACCCACTGAGATGCAGCTATAGAATAGCTCTCAACATCCTTCACTGTTTCCAAGCAACACTGGCATCTCTCCCATTATCACTTGGTTACTTATGTCAATGTGACCCCCACTCATGCAACTAATGCTGCAAATTTCAGTCACTCCCTGTGAAAACAGGAGACACAATAATCACCTTGCCCAATAGGGTGGCTCAGAGTTATGTTTTAGTCCAAAACCCTGAATATCGAGGATTACAAATTCAATGGTATTGTGAAATTTATTTTACTCCCTTTTTTCTTAATGGTCTGTTCTAGTAATGATAATATAGAAAATAAAGTCTTGCATTTGTATAGCGTCTTTCATGACCTCAGGATGTCCCAAAGTGTTTTACAGCCAATTAAGTACTTTTGAAGTGTTGTCAATGTTGTAATGCAGGGAATGCAGCAGCCAATTTGCGCACAGCAAGATCCCACAAACAGCAATGAGATATGTGACCAATGATGTTGGTTGGGGATAAATATTGGCCAGGACACCGGGGTGAACTCCCCTGCTTTTCTTTATAACAGTGTCGTGGGATCTTTTACATCCACCTGAGGGGGCAGACGTGGCCTCAGTTTAACGTCTCATCTAAAAGATGGCACCTCCAACAGTGCAGCACTCCCTCAGTACCACACTGGGACTGTCACTGTAGATTTTGTGCTCAAGTCTCTGGACTGGGACTTGAACCTACGACCTTATGATTCAGAGGCGAGAGTGCGACCCACTGAGCCTCCCTCATTCAGTTGAGATAAAAAGAAAAAAAAAATGAAATTAAAGCAGAAAATACGAGAAATGCACAGCAGGTCCATCAGTACCTGAAAAGAGAAGATAGGCTTTGACAAAGGGTCTTTTCTCGAAACATTAACCTGTCATTTCTCTTTACAAATACTGACAGACGTGCTGTGTATTTCCAGCATTTTCCCTTTTTTATCCCTTTTATTGTCTTTACAAACTCACTCATTTCACAGAGGCATTATGTGATCTCTCTCTTTCTTTCTTCCTCTCACTCTTTCTATTTCTTTCTTTTTGTCTTCTTATCTGTCTCCTTCTATCTCTCCGTTCCTTTCCTCTTGTTTCTTTCTCTTCCTGTCTCTTGCACAGTCTCATGCTCACTTTCTCTTCCTCTCTCTCTCATGATCTCAGTCTCACACTTGTTTTCTCTTCTACTCTCTCTTTCTCTTTCTCATGCACGTTTTTTTCTAACCCTCTCTCTTGTGCTTGCTTTCTCCTCCTCTTTCTCTCTTGAACCCTCTCTGTTTCATGCTTGTGTTCTCCTCTCTCTCGTACCCTCTCTGTTTCATGCTTGTGTTCTCCTCTCTCTCTCTTTCTCTCCTGTACCCTCTCTGTTTCATGCTTGTGTTCTCCTCTCTCTCTCTTTCTCTCCTGTACCCTCTCTGTTTCATGCTTGTTTTCTCTTCCTCTCTCTCACACTCTCTCTTCCGAACTATACCAGCGCTCTTGGTTTGTTGTCCAGTGATGCCATTACATAGCACGCATTATCTGATGGGAGTATTCCATATTTCAGTGATCTATTTCTGTAGCTATTTTCTTCATTATGAATTTTTAAATTGAAATTCATACAAAACAAGATGATTAAGCTACAGTGTGTCCTCAGAGTGATTACTGTAACGTGGTGACTATTATGCAGATAATGAATTATCAAATTCAGTGTCACTGCTAAAACCATTACTTGGTTTAAATTGATTTCAAACATCTGCCTTAGATTAATGTTCATTTATATCTTTAATATAATTATATATAAAATCATTGTTTTATTGAATTACCTAGATTTCTTTTTTAAAGCGTATCATGTTAGTTCATATTTCAATGATACCAGCAGATGTATTTTGCCACGAGGGAATGTCCTCTTACCCTGTTAACTGATGTCCTTCTTTTGTGCTCACTGAGGTGAGGGATGTTAGTGCTGGGGATATAGTTCCCTGGATGAGGTGATTTTACGGCAATGAGGGTGAGGTGGGAGTGAATGTGGGGAATGTTGGAACTCGGTGATCTTGGTGCTGGCTAGAATTTGGTGAAGGGAAGCATTCTGTCGTTGAGTTGAGACGCTGAGGTTGTTTCTATTGTCCAAGAATATCCCTGGAATGGCAGGGGGGTTTGGCCTTGGGGGAGGGAAAATCACCAATTTTACTGTAATACCATCAACTTAAAAAAAAAAATCATTCTCATGATGTGGGCGTCACTGACAAAAGGTTGGCATTAATTGCCCATCTTTAGCTGCCCTGAGAAGGTGGTGGGCCTTCTTGTCTTGAACCTAGGCTCATCTCAGTGGTTTGTTTGACTCTGAGCTGAGCTTCAAATCCCATATCCTATTCTTCACCAAACCTCCTGTTTCCATCTCAGAACCATCACCATCTCCACCCGTTACTCTCAGGACCATCACCACCTCCACCCGTTACTCCCAGGAGCATCACCATCTCCACCCGTTACTCTCTGAACCATTACCATCTCCACCCTTTACTCCCAGGAGCATCACCATCTCCACCCGTTACTCTCAGGACCATCACCATCTCCACCCTTTACTCTCAGGACCATCACCACCTCCACCCGTTACTCTCTGAACCATTACCATCTCCACCCTTTACTCCCAGGAGCATCACCATCTCCACCCGTTACTCTCAGGACCATCACCATCTCCACCCTTTACTCTCAGGACCATCACCACCTCCACCTTTTACTTTCCTTGCCTTGTCATCTCCAGGCCTGACTACCTGTACACCTTTCTCCTCATCGTTCCTTTTCTGAGTTCCATCCACAAACTCCAACTCATTGAAACCAACTCTTGCACTAAACCCTGTCCTCGCCCTTCTCTATTGGCTCTCTCAGCTGTGATGCACCCATGGTTGATCAGCCTGTTGACCCTATCTAGGCGAACACATGAAGAATGGCCACTTGGAGAGTGGCTGGTGCCTAGGGGACTCTTCTGAGCAAAAGTCAGCACCTTCAGAAGAGGGGGGAAATTTGGAGATGGGGAATGCATAACTGTAATGCATAGAAATCAACAGCAATAAGTTGCATTTATGTAGCACCTTTAGTGTAGCGGCACATTCCAAGGTGCTTCATAGAAAGAAACACTTACATTTATAGAGCAACCTTCATGGCCTTTGGACGTCCCAAAACACTTTACAGCCACTGAAGTACTTTTGAAGTGTAGTCACTGTTGTAAAGTGGGAAACGCATAGGGAGGAGGGAAGGAATGGACACTGAGAGACTGTTGGGAGAGGAGTTAGAGGAGAGGAACATGGTCAAAGAGTTGGGTGTGAGCAGGCGTTTGAATAGATTTAGCAAGACGGCAGGGTTTAAGGGAGAAAGTCCAGAGCGGAAGGGCTGTTGGGTGGAGGAAGGCAGCAGTGGTGGGGGGGCTACACACAATATCTCAAGCTCACAGGGGTGAAATGTGCGAGCTGGGTTGGCGGAGTGAGGCTGTGAGGAGGAGGCTTTCAAAATCATTTGAGAAGTCGCGCCTGGAAAAGAGTCGGCACAGGCACGATAGGCCGAATGGCCTCCTTTTTGTGCTGTATGATTCAAGATTTACAAAGACAAGGATCCCATATGCTTTTTCAAACAGCTTTATCAATTTGTTCTGCCAAGGATTTACACGGACTGACAGATTAAAAGCAGTGTTTTTGGGATCACATTCCACAATTCTACCCATTTATAATTAGACCCACTGACTCACAGGGACTGAAAAGTTAAATTCCATTTTTATTACATGGGATTTTCTGGGATTTTTACTTGTGCTTTGGGGATTGTATTCAACCATTCCATTCACTTCTCCATGAAAACTGCAAACCAGTGACCTTCAAATAAACTGCACGCAAACCCACTCTCACCATTCTGCCAGCTTCCACCCATGACAGCCCCGAAACACCATAAACAGAGTTAAACTACCGTAAAACATGGTGTATGCGCCATATCTTCAGCAGAATGATTTATAACCAGGTGCAATTTATAATCAAGATTTTACGGTACTAAAAGAAAAAGCAATCAAAAAATGAATAGCCATCAACCAATACCATGTCAGACCTGCTCGACTGCTCAAGCACTGTTTGAGAATAGCTGTTGCAATTGCCTAAATAACAACACTCCCTGCAATTCAAAATAATTCAGTGTCTAAATAAAGGCTTTGAGAGGTCTTGATTTGAAAGCTGCTATATAACTTCAAAAAGACATAGAGGCACTGGAGGAGGTGCAAAAAAAAATTTACGAGGATGATATCAGAACTGAGAGGTTATACCAATCATGAAAAATTGAACAGGCTGGGGCTCTTTTCTCTAGAAAAGAGAAGGCTGAGGGGTGACCTAATAGAGGTCTTTAAAATTATGAAGGGGTTTGATAGGGTAGACTTAGAGATGTTTCCACAAATATAAGATAGTCACTCATAAATCCAATAGGGAATTCAGGAGAAACTTCTTTACCCAGAGAGAGGGTTAGAATGTGGAACTCACTACCACATGGAATAGTTGAGTAGCAGAGATACATTTAAGGGGAAGCTCGATTATCACATGAAGGAGAAAGGAATTGAAGTTTATGCTGATATAGTGAGATGAAATAGGGAGGGAGGAGGCTCGTGTGGAGCATAAACACCGGCACAGACCAGTCGGGCCGAATGGCCTGTTTCTGTGCTGTAATTTCTATGTAATTCTATGTAAATCCAAGTGCAATGGTTTAAAATGTTAAAAAAGAATTCAAAACACATGGCATGTGGAGAAAGCAGGTCAAGGTTGCTCAGAGCTAGGTATTCTCCAGTCGTGACTGTAACCTGCACAATCCATCACTCCAGCCTCTTAGAGCTTCGTATCATCAGGACAATAAGCTCCATCTCCGACAATATTCCGAGGCAGGTATCCCACAAAATCTGAGAATGAAATTGCCTTGGCTTTAATTGGCACTAATTTGACAATATTCATTCAAAGGGGTCAAAGGTTCCCTGGAACACTGGAGCTGTAAATGGTTGGGAATTGAATCACATGATTGGGTAGATTGAGGGAGTCTTTCTGTTCACCTGATCTGGAAATGTTCCATGCCTCACCTCTAAAACTTTCAACAAATTGACCAAAAGCAATCAGAGTGGAATTTTCTTGTTCAATACCAGCTCGCTATCTGTTCATCTTATCCACCGAACTTCGAGCTAATGGAGTCCTCTTGGGGAAAAGAGGTCCAACTGCTGGGGATAGATGGGGAGGTGCTACAAAGAGTCTTGGGTTAAGGAGGGAAAGCAGCCACGGTCCCTGCACTTGATCATCGGCCACTGACCCTGCTGCAAAGTGTCCAGCTGTGGATGCCAGGTGAGGGCGGGATCAGGCGAGTGCTGTGATGCCCTCATGCTTCAATAGCTTGCATCTTGGTTCACACACAAACAATAGCGACCTGGGTGAGGTGTTGGAGGGATTCTGCTGTCTGTCGAACTGTACCCCAATAAGAGACAACACTTTCAGGGGAGGAGAGGGTAGAAAGGTGGATGGGAATCGAGGTTAGATTACTGCCTCGTAGCCTCCTTGGGGTACCTGTTATTTATTATAATGTATACCGTTACTATTAAGGGTGGTTTTTATTCAATTCTGGGTCCGATTTTGCCACTAGTAGCTGTAGGTCTGGGTGCCAACTGCTTGTGGCCTCCACTGTGTGCCAGATGGTTTGCAATCGTGAGCCCACTGCTGCAAGTTAATTGGGAAATAATTAGTAGCCAATCATTTTAAGAATCTACACTCGGACTGTGTACAACATTACACTAGGCCCAAAATCTATGGTCACTGCTCAGCTGAACTTACCTCTCCTGTTCCTCCTAAGCTGTAACTGTGCCATCCTGCACACTCTTCCTTCTCCCTCGCTGCCTCCTATTCTTTCCCAGGACCTCGAAACTGTGGACCTCCTCATCTCCTTCAGTCATCCCTTCCCTCCCCCAGTCTACAGGATTACAAAAAACCCAAGCTTGGCATCAACTAACCACCATCTCCTGATTTACCTCCAATTCATTTTCAACAGTGGTGTTGGCCTGAAATCTGGGTGGGTGGCCTCAGTTTCTCAAAGAGAGGCAAGAAAGGTTTAGATGGAGAGTGAGAGATTGGATTTGGGTTGCGGGGTGGGGGGTTGTTTTGTGGTTAAATTGCTCCGTGAGACTGTCAGTTGAAAGTAATGACAGTCTTAATGAGTCACGGCACAAAAAGAAAGGTTTTGTTCAGTGAATTTGAAGTCAAATAAAGAATTAAGGAGTAGCAAGAAAACCACTGTGTGCTACCCGCATCTTATAGTTACAGTGAACCTGGGGAAGTATCTCAGTGTCAATTGAAGGGGAGGCTGGAAGGTTCGATCTGGCTTCCCCTGACTTCTATCAGACTAATGACAGAATCTCCATGTACAGATTGCCAGCTTAATTTTAATAGGACCGTTGGAGAGTTCACAAACTCTAAGGGTTTCAATGTAAATATTTAGCTTTTTTTTAATTGTATAGAAATCTCTATCCTACTTCCCTCACTGAGAATTAAACGGTTCTGAAAAACAAAGGGAGCAAATCACAAGCACAGACCCTTATAAATCACAAAACCAGGGCAGTGACATTCACGCAGATACTAGTCTCATAGAATCTTACAGCACAGAAGGAGGCCATTTGGCCCATCGTGCCTGTTCCCGGCTCTTTGAAAGAGCTATCCAATTAGTCCCACTCCCCCGCTCTTTCCCCATAGCCCTGCAATGTTTTCCCCTTCAAGTATTTATCCAATTCCCTTTTGAAAGTTATTATTGAATCTGCTTCCACCGCCCTTTCAGGCAGCGCATTCCAGATCAGAACAACTCGCTGCGTAAAAAAAAATTCTCCTCATCTCCCCTCTGGTTCTTTTGCCAATTACCTTAAATCTGTGTCCTTGGTTACCGACCCTCCTGCCAGTGGAAACAGTTTCTCCTTGTTTACTCTTTCAAAACCCTTTGTCATTCTATTAAATCTCCCCATAACCTTCTCTGCTCCAAGGAGAACAATCCCAGCTTCTCCGGTCTCTCCACATGACTGAAGTCCCTCATCCCTGGTACCATTCTGGTAAATCCCTTCTGCACCCTCTTCAAGGCCTTGACATCCTTCCTAAAGTGCAGTGCCTGGAAAGGGACACAATACTCTGGCTGAGGCCCAACTAGTGATTTATAAAGGTTTAGCATAGCTTCCTTGCTTTTGTATTCTCTGTCTATATTCATAAATATATGATGGACCTGCCACCATCAGATTTGTGAATCATCAGTGGGTTTATTTTCTGCCTTTTTCTCCCCTCCTCTCCTGAAGGTAGAGGAAATGTTTCCAAGTGTGGGGCAGTCCAAAACTAGAGGTGATAAATATAAAATAGTCACTAATAAACCCAATAGGGAATTCAAGAGAAATTCCTTTCCCCAGAGAGTGGTGAGAATGTGGAACTCACTACCACAAGGAGTGGTTGAGGCGAATAGTATGGACGCATTTAAGGGGAAGTTAAATAAGCACATGAGGGAGAAAGGAATAGAAGGGTATCCTGATAGGGTGAGATGAAGTAGGGAGGGAGGAGGCTCGTGACCAGCATAGACCAGTTGGGCCGAACGGCCTATATCTGTGCTGTAGTTTCGATGTAGCTCAATTTAAGGCGCTGATCTCACGATGGGGCCTCAAGAGAAGCCTGACTGTGGTTTGCCAGCTGTCTTGGGGGTGGGTTGTGTGTGGATTGAGGGATTGGGGAAAGCCAATTGGTGAAGGAAACAAGACTGAGGTAGACGAATCTGAGGTAGACGGAGGCCTTGGTTGCCTCTAAATTAAAGGGGGGTGGGGGGGTGAAGGGAGGGATTCAGGCCGGATTCCTGCTCCTGGGCCCTATCCAGCGAGCGTGCTGGAAAAGGCGTGTGTGGGGGGCTGGGTCGGACATGGCGATCACCAAACCTGCCAACGCACAAGGGGTCACCACTGATACCAGCGCGCGAACAGAGCCTTTACCGTAACGCAAATCAGCGCCTTCGAGCGAGATGGGGAGAAAGCTGGGGGATGGGGAGTGGGGGGACACTGGTGGGAGAAGAAAAATAAGAATGGTGGAATCTTGCTGTCTCCCAAAAAAAAAGGTTTCTAGGATTTGCCGCTGTTGAGGAACTGCACACAGCTGATCTCCTGGCAACGGTCACCCCGTGCCAACATCTGGGCAGAAGTGACAAAATTAGTGGTTCCCACACGCACAGTCCGTGCTGCGCTGGAATAAGATCTGCCCTGTCAGGTGGATGTAAAAGATCCCAAGGTCACTATTCGAAGAAAAGCAGGGGAGTTCTCCCCAGTGTCCTGGGCCAATATTTATCCCTCGACTAATAACACTAAAACAGATGATCTGGTCATTATCTCATTGCTATTGCTGTTTGTGGGATCTTGCTGTGCGCAAATTGGCTGCTGCGTTTCCTACATTACACTTCAAGAAAGTACTTCATTGGCTGTAAAGCGCTTTGGGACGTCCTGAGGCGCGATATAAATGCAAGTCTTTTCTTTCATCATTGATTCCGTGAGAAGAACAAAGCTTTGAGTTCATACCGAGAGAGAGAGAGAAACTGGAGCCCAGATTACAGCTGATGATTCAATGTTCTAGCCAAAGAAGCAACTGTTTAAGTGATAACAGAATAAGCTCACATTTTTTTTTAAAAACTGCAGAAACTTGATGGAGGTGGGTGTGGGAGGGGTGGGGTTAATAGGAAGCTGAACAAAAGCAGTTTCATTCACATTGCGTTGTCAAGACAACACGAGTCTGTCGTCCGGCTTATAAAATAAAGATTGAAACCACATTTTAGCTCGTGCCCGGGCAGCCCTGTCCTGTACATAGTGGAACGCCCCGGCTGTGAGCAGCTAACTCAGCACAGATTGGGCGTTTCCTGCTCTGCAGAGCACAGTGCCACAATGGTCAGTGTTTGTACTCAATGAGCTATTGGGAAGGCCTTTGCTTGGAGCCCTTGATCTTCCAGTGCAGTTCCCATTTCGACTGTTCCCTCATTTCGACTAAAACATTCTCTCCTTTCTCCGTTGCTTTCTTTGGTGGCCACTTCCTTGCAGCTCTGCTGGCGGTCGAGGCAGAGGAAGATGAGGAAGGGTGAATATTGTATTAACTACACGCGGCCTGAGAACCAAAGGAGGAGGACTGGCCCCAAAATCTCAGCTGCATTTGCAGCTTGCTTGGTAATTCCCTGAGGCACTCCCATTCATTCAGACTGAACATCACATACAATTCTTGACTAATCCAGCTGCTCTAATCAATATGCTAAGGAAAAGGCCTGAGGAAATTCTGCAGTAAAGCACTATGGGACGTCCTGAGGTCGTGCAAGGCGCTATATAAATGCAAGTCTTTCTTTTCAATGACCAGGCCCATCTCAGGAATCTTCCCTTGGAGTTACTGTATTGGGACGCGATACCTATTGTTAGCTTGTTCACTTGTTGGTGTCACTACCCAACACCATAAAGGAGGTGAAACCTTGCCTTTAATGTCACCTAGGACCTGGATTTTCATGGGCCCCGTTGAAAGCTGTAAAACCACAGGCCTTAAACCATATCCAATTGAGGTATTTAAGATGATTAAAGGATTTGACAGGGCAGATAGAGAGAAACTATTTCCTGTTTTGGGGGGGTGGGTGGGGAGTCCACAACAAGGGGGCATAATCTTAAAATTAGAGCCAGGCCATTCAGGGGTGATGTCAGGAAGCACTTCTTCACACAAAGGGGAGTGGAAATTGGGATCTCTCTCCCCCAAAAAGCTGTTGAGGCTGGGGGTCAATTGAAAATTTCAAAACTGAGATTGATCGATTTTTGTTAAGCAAAGGCGGGTAACAGAGTTAAGATAGAGATCGGCTGTGATCTAATTCAATGGTGGAACAGGCTCGCAGGCTGAACGGCCTCCTCCTGTTCCTATTTTTAATCTCCAGTGGGCCCAGTGACAGACTTAAAGCAAAATCAGGCAGACCAGCACTCGGAGATCATGGTATAAAACCCAGTATCAAAGCTAATCAAGAGCAGGCTTGATATGGCGTGATACAAGGATCCAATGTTGGTGTAATACTCTCGAGCTGTAATTAAATCTTAATCTCCCAGCGTTACTTGATGATCCAAAAGCTTATTGTCTTCTTATCCGGCAGGCCAGGCATCTACCAGGTATAAAAGCAGATGCCCTTCGAGTTATGATCCAGGAATAAAACACTCCAGCCTCGGCTGGCTATTGTTTTGACTGGCAGACCACTTCCTGTTTCAATAAAACAAGTGCACACACACACACACATATACTCCCTCACACACACACACATACACTCTCTCACACGCACACACATATACTCTCTCTCTCACACACACACATATACTCTCTCTCTCACACACACACACATATACTCTCTCTCACACACACACACACATA